>NC_072735.1:129871595-130046181 GCF_026930045.1 Uloborus diversus
ATGTTTCCATCGAAAAACATTGGCCTGATGTTATGTCCCAGAAAATGCGCCAAACTTCAATAAGGAGTTATTTTGTTGAAAAGTAGATTATTACCATGGTTACAAATGTTTAAGAAAAAATCAAATGAAGAATTTGAGTAACTTTCGACTTATGAATTTTTAGGAATTGTTAATATCAAGTAAGTTGTTTTTCATCAATAACGACACTTTTTTTTTAATCGATTCACAGAAATTTTAAATTTGTATGATACTTTACGAGTCATTCTGGTAAATAATCTCTAAAAATATTTAAACAACATTTTCTTATTGTTTTAAAGTAATGTTAAACAATGAAAGTGAGTTTAAAGTATTCCAATTAGTTAAAATGAATGCATGAGACAAGAAATGCCAAAAAAAAAATTCCTTACTACCCTCTTTAAGTTGACAACCTGTCTTAGTTGATCATCAAAGTGCAAGTGGTCAACTTACACAGGTTTTACTGTAATTGCAATAGCAATATTTTCTCTTTTTTCCCTCCCAGCTATGCAACTCTTAAAATATCAAGAAATGTATAAAAAGGATAATTTCTTATTTTAAATAATGTATATTTTTTTAAATTAAGTTTTAAATTAGGAATTGTTACATACGTACGTTAAGAATCTTTTTAATCTATCTTCATTTATTCCAATTGCTCATTTTTTTAATGCAGTTAATGGTTTTAGCAAAAATCACAAAAAATAAATAAATAGTTGTTTAATATCTGCCTGCATAGCAAATTCTACCTGTTGCGTTAATGTTATAACACTAAAGAGTATGATAAACCTGTGGTCATTTTGACGATGAAAGATGCTCATTTTAAGTACTCTATTCTTGAGAACAATATAAAATTTTGACTGAAAATATTATAAATGGTTCTCGAGTACATCTAATATTAACTTTTCTAAAGAAAATCGAAAAAAAAGGGAAATTTTTAAAATCCTCACAAAATTACTTATTTTCCACGAAAACAAAATATAAATCAAGTAAAGCAAATGGCTAAATTTAACACCTAAATGAGGAAATCAAAATATTGTTAGCGGTTCAACCACGTACCAACAAATGAAAGTCGGAAAACGCTAGTTATGGTTCAACTTCATTCCAGCAATGCAAGAAACGAAAACCCGAGTTATGGTTCAATTTCACTCCAAGAATGCGACGAACGAAAACGTCAGTTATGGTTCTACTCCGCTCCAGTTATAGGGGAAAAGGAGAACACGATACATGGTTCAGATTAACTCCTATGGTTGGAGAAAGATGGAATGACGAATATGGTTCAACTACGCACGAAACTTGGGAGTGATATAAAACACCCTGTTTTGGTTCAATCGTGCACTGAATATAGGTTGCAGCAAATTTGCTCCTTTCTTTGGTGCAACGGTGGACGTAATTTTTAACAGTGCGTGTATGCATCAAAAGTGCGGAAATACGTAAATGTATCTGAAAAAATTTTTACTTTTATCTCCTATTTCAACTTTGTGCGAACCATAAATTACTTGATCCATAGAAATATCATCATGGATATAGCTTTCATTCGCAACAGAATTATCAGCATAAATGTCATGAATAAATTTCCCCATCAATTGATCAAAAATTCTCCCACACTTCTACGATCAATCAAATTCTCATGAACTCCAGTTTCGCATTCTTCACGCTGATTTGTCTGAGCATATGGAGCTACGAAAGAATAACCACCTTTTTACGACGAAATGGACCAATAAGATTTTTTGTTCGATCAAGCAGTGAATTTCTCACTCAATTGTTATGCTGTAGCAGCAATAAGTTAGTTCTTAAAAGTTGCCTTTTATCTGAAAAAGCATGGTTAAAAACATGGGAATACCTTTTTCAATGTATTTTTTTAATTCAGATTTAGTTTCGATTTTAAAAAGTACTATTCTTAAACGATGCGCAGCCGCTGATTTATTTTTTCCACTAGTGCGCATTAAGTTGCAAGTGAGGATAACTTCTACAAAAGCAGGGGAACGGTCTTGTGATTTTGCACTGGCTTTCAGCTAGGGTTTCCAATCCCGCGCCGAATTCAGTTCCGCGGGAGTTCGGGATTGTAAAGAGAAATCCCAGGGATCCCGGGATCGACTTTATTCTTCTAAAAACTAAATTTTTATGACAAAAAGAAAAAGTCGTGCTTTTTAGGAAGGACTGATTTTATTACTTGAATTAATAGTCTTCTTGAATTCCGTACAGCAATTGTAAAGCACTACTAAGTCAGATCTTAATTAGCAATTATCGTTTGGTAAGCAAAAGTGTGCCGTTCGTATGGGATGGTAAAGGATTTTTGCTCTAAAAATAATGCGCTTGATGAAAACACGTGCTGTGGCTAAACTGCAATTAGTTTTACTAAAATTAAATAATTGTTGACATTCAAAAAAAGATCCGCATCAACTTCATCACCTTCTGAAATAGATTTTTCTTTTTTTATGTTGGATTTTTGCTCAAGAACTGCAAATTTCGGACCAAAACGATGTCTGCTGGATATGTGTTTTGCTGTATCCAATTCAGCTTGCTTCATTAACGTTATTCATTGTATCAGTGAATTTGATGCGTTACAGCAAAGGGTTAATACTGCTTGATTTCACCAAGTCGCAGTCTCAGTGAAAGTGTTTTGATAAATTCGCTAATTTTACCTCTCTCTTTAAAGAGGAATTCAAAAAAATGAGCAGCTTTGCACTGTCATGAGAGTCATCCTGTGTTTCATACAATTTTCTGTCACCCCTTTTAAAGTCGTGCTGAATATATAAATAATGTCAGAATTTTCATTGCTTTCTTCTTTGGCAACTTAACTTTTTGTTACTTAAAGGTTTTGAGTACACTATTAAAGCTTACAAAAGTGCTCCAACATTGCATTCAGGCTATACTCAGCGGGTTTCAGAATCTGTTTACTTGCTCTTCTTGCAGATATACGAGGAAGAAGGTTCAAACTTCAGATGATGCTTTTGAAAATAATCGTTTTATGAGCGGTAATACCTGGAAAACGCTTGAATGGGAAAAAAATTGTGGGATTGGGAATTCCGCGGGATTGAGAGCGAAATCCCACGGGATCAATCACGCTGAATATCCTGCAGGATCCCGTGGGATTCCGGGTTTGGAAACCCTATCACTGACAGTCGTGAACGTTACATGGCGTTCAGAACCTAGTTTGAAAAAAAGTTAAATTTTCGTTTTTTTTTTTTCACTCTAATGAGAAATTGCTTATGGTAAAAAACCTATAACAAGTGCTTATTTGTATTTTATTTTTGTGTTGTTTAGATTCACTTAACGCTACATTTTAATATTTTCGAAAGACGATTACTGTACATAATTTCTACAATCAATTCAATTGTTGACAATCAGTGTTGACAGTTAATTTATTTACCTTACCATTTGAATATCACGCAGCAACCATTATTTTCAGGCGTTTCATCTCTTAATGAGCAGAATATCTATTAAGTTAGTCGAAACACGCGGCAACCGAGTACTTTTTCTTCTCTGCCGAATCGATAGAATATTTATCAAAACCATTTGCACACCATCATACCTCAACTAAATATTCGTTTTAACGGTAATTTAATAAGTTTTACTGTGATCAAATAAAAAATGTCATGTTATTTTGAAACACGCAAAAATAAAAACTGTCAAAGAGATCATCTAATTTTACGACATATAATCGTTCCTAAGTGCCCCATCGAGAAAAAACATATTGTTTGCAATATACCGACTGCCCGGTTATCACAACCAGAGACTGTAGTTTCATCCTTATTGTCGACTCATCAGTCTGGAGGACTGAAACGAGTTCTGTCTTAACCCTCGCTTAAGGACGGTAACTTACTTATATATTATTGTTATTATTTATTGTTATTATCATTATTAGTTTAAAATGCCGCTTTGGACACTAATATTATGTTTTCGATATCACCACTGTTAACCCTAAGGGTACATTTACTGCATGTAGAAAACTGTATTTTAAATGAAACTTATAGCACTACTGTTAGAAACAGTAACAGGGAATCGGTGCCCTAAAAATTATAAAACTATGTTTTTCAACTGATGGTTATGGTTTTCGAAACTATTCCTAACGTCCCCAGAAAAAAAAAAAAGGATGCCATAAAAAAAGTTGTAGACACGTGTTTCGAGGCTACAAGGAATCTCTTTTAAAATGTGGGGAAAAAAGAGTATAAATGAAAAGGCATTCGATAAAGCGATTTCTTAAAAAACTGCTTGAAGGAAATTGGGATTTTTACGAGATGTCTTTTCATTTATAAGCTCCCCCTTTTTTTCATTGAAAAAGCGCCCTTTCATCCTAAAAAAACCGTGTCCGTAATTATTATTATTCCTTCAATTTTAACGCATTTCCTAACCCATCCATTTTAACAAGTGATTTCTCCTAGAAAATTGTGGCTTTTGTGGGATGTGTCTTTTCATTCATTAACTGATTCTTTTTTGCATTGATAAAAGGGTTAATTGCAACCCTCAAACACGCATTAGCAATTTTTAATGCTACGCATTTGTAACATTTTAATAACGTTATAATGATTTATCTTACAAAGCAGTGGGGGCCCAGTCCACGAAGTTAACCCCCGTGACCAGTAAAAGTTACTGGCATCAATGTTGCCAGTAACTTTTACCGTAAAATCCTATTTTCCTGTAAAATTTTACGATAGAGTAAAAGAGAGTTATGCCAAATGCGACAGTCAGGTCTCGGGAACCTTCTTATTGGCAGGTGGCTTTGCTGACCACCAGTTGGGACACATCGAGTGAGGGAAAATACGGTGTTATCTGTTTCGCACTATAAGTCACGTGGTATATCAATTGGCGCTGCAATCACTTTTTTTCGGTACAACTTACTGCAATTTTTTTCTCTACTGTAAACACTCCATTTTACAGTTATATTTACCATAAAAGTTTCCTGGGTTTTTAACAGGGTACAATGCACTAATAAACGGAAAATCGCAATTTTTGGACTTACGCTTGTCTGGCTCTGAGGTACAGATTTTACGAACAGCTTGCCAGTCCCGAAAAAAATATTTCATTGAAAACATGTTACTCAATTTTTTCCAAATCTCGAATTACTAAGCATTTTTCGTGACCCAAAAAGTTCGTAAAACTGAGCGAGAACAGTATTTAGTTTTCCTCGAAAACGCACAAAGCAGCTTAATAATAGCTTTTTTACTTATCAAATAAGTGTCGAGGCAAAAAAAAAAAAAAAAGTGTCTCAGATTGAAACATATCATTCCATAAGGAAATGTCGATCCACGCTATCGACGTTATGATGAATGGACTGCAAACAATGTCCGGTCTTTTACACGCTACTCTAGCGGTCCTTTGATCGATATGACTGCAAATGACAAGCATTCCCTTCACTTTGTTCATCGATGCATCAAAAGAACTAACATAAACACGTGTCTATGAAAATTGAGTTCTTGTCATGTAAAGTGTAGGATGGCAAAGGTTTTCTGTTTAAAGTATGACAGGTTTTTGTTGTTGCATACATGATGAAAGATGGAGGATTTTTCTGCTAAGGTTAAATAGATGAATAAAAATGTTTTTGGCAATATAATTTAATAAATGTTAATGAACAACATTTTAAAGTACAAAATTAGCAGATTACTGCATACACATGTTTCGGAGTTCAACCCCTTTTCAATGCAAAATAGTGAGCTTTTGGATGTAAAGTCATCCGGTGAAAGACTTACACTTGTTTCGGGTTTCAGGGAACCCCTTTTTCAATGCAAAATAGTGAGCTTTTTGATGTAAAGACATCCGGTAAAAAACTTTTCCTTTTACCGGATGTCTTTACATCCAAAAGCTCGCTATTTATTTTGCATTAAAAAGGGAGTTCCCTAAAACCCCGAAACACGTGTATGCAGTAATCTGCTAATTGTATGCACTAAAATGTTGTTGATTTTGCATTTACTTCTCTGCATAAAGGTATTTATTTTTTTCTAATATGCATTAATATTAAGTTGTTAACCATACAATTCAACAAGGCATGTCCCTTTTCTCACGTAACAAAATTTCATCAGAAACTAAAATCACCCATTATGGAAAAAATGACTTCTGGAGGGGATTTTTTGATCAAAAATACCTTCTAAAGGAGGTTTTTTTTTTTTTTTTTGCTGAAAAATGCCTTCTGGGGGGGGGGGGGTGATCAAAAATACCTTTGTAGGGTTTCTTTGATCAAAACAACCCTTTCATAGGCATAAACTACTGTATTAGAATATGCATTTATGTTAAAACCAATGACTCTAGGGGATGTTTTCACCCTCCCCCCCCTTCGCTGCGCCACTGCACAAACCTTGCTTAATGGGGAGTTTTGTTCTGGTAGATTGTACTTTGATACGCTGATATGAGCTTTGTTCCATCAGGCAGGACCGAAGTTAGCTCCAAGCAAATGTCGTCCTAACATTTGCCACTTTTCCTGGCCGTTTTCAAGTCAGCAGTATTTGAAATTGGTCGTCAATACTTCAAAACGCAAAACTTCTCTAAAACTCCTTCATGCCGCTTCTTCGCGAGATCACTTCAACCAAGTGATTTGAAAAATGCTTAATTTATGTGAGATAGAGGAAAATAAACATTATTTACCAATAAGAATATGTCGTTGCAGGAAATAAAATTGGACTGTCCTTTTTTCGTTCAAGATTAGAAATATTTTTCATAAGAATTAAAACTACCTCTCCTATAAATTTTCCTCCCTATGTAACCGTGAGTTGGGGAATGTGGGGCTAGTATTTTTTATTTCTGGCAATAAATTTCCGGTTTAAAAAAAGTGTAAAATGCTTACCTTTTTTTTTCATGGGACAAAGTGAAAAATGAAATATTTTTGTGATGGAATATTTCCCATTCGATTATTAAAAATATTTTCAATCAAAAGAATCAGTAAATAAAAGGTTGAATGAATAAATGAAAACATACTGAAAAATAAACGAATAATTAAGCAAATAAATTTGTTAATGTATGAGGAAAAATAAATGAGTGGGTAAAAGACTGAATGAATCAGAAAATAAGTGACTGAATGTATAAATATAAATGCATTACTTAAGTAAGGTATGTTAATAAAGTATTTAAAGAATCTGTAAGAGATTTATAATGATAGAAAAATTAAACGAAATTAACTGTTTCACTTTGCGCCATCTACTTTGCCCCGCATGTGCTTGATGTTATATTGTACAAAATATTTAGAATACAAATAAGCTCAATATTAACTAAATCACCGAATATTAGAAGACCTCGATTAATATTTAAACTGTTAGTTGTAAGTATTTTATCATTCAATAAAACCAAAAATAATTTTCGACTTACAACAAAATATTACAATATATCAATTTTTTAAATATTATCATATTCAATGATTTTCAGAGGTAATTTTTTTCTTGCCTGGAGTAGACTACATGTGTTACTACATAGTTAAAATATTACTAGATGTGCTGAGCTAAAAGCAAAGTAAATATTTTCACGATTTCACTTTCATTCATACCTACCTACTTTTCACTTAGTTACCTAAGGCTACCAACTGTTGGCTACCTACTATGCATTATTAAAAATTCTACATTGCTTCAGGTAGCAAAACTGTGAAATACAGTATTTTGATTGCCAATAAATAGTGTTGGAACATGAGGCCTTAATAACTAACTGTGAGGCAACTCTGTGGGCTTGCGACGTTTTTGATTTTCTTTATTGAGTTTTGCATAAAACATGAACAACGTTAAGGAAAATTACAAATTTACGAAAATCCCATAAAATACATGCGTTTGCCATTTTTCGCAATTTTTTAACATTTTAATGCAAAACGACATCATAGAAACATTATCGATCATCATCTACGAAATTTTTCTATTCGGGCTTTGCTTAGTGCGATAAAAAGGTGTGAGCAGCGCTCATAAAGATGGATTTTTTTTTTCATTATTATTGATAAGGTTTAAAATATTTTAATAATTTTTTCCTCTTCAGTACATTTTTTGAAATTTTAGATTTTGTCAAGTTAAACAAGAGAAGTAGTTCATTTTCAGAAAAATAATGACCTGCTAGTAAAATTTTCGAAGCAAAAATATCTTGTTTGAATTTCAATTGTAACGCTTTGCGTAACTGTTTATTTCCGCTGTTTATTCATGGGGGAAAATCAGATTTTTTTCTACGTAAATACGTATACAAAAATAGTTTGAAATGTATACATATATTTTCGACATTAAGTTTTTGATAACATTGAAATTTTTAATATGATGAAAAAAATTATTTTTAAAAAGTTATTTTTAAAAATATTTTTTTTTTTTTTAACTAATAAATGCGTTAGGGGAATGTGGGGCAAAGTGAAATGCTGAAATATTTCCTCTGTTTTTTGCGCCACCAATCTGGTAATATTTTCACCATGTTGTAACACATGTATTTTATTCCAGCCAGGCATAAAATTATCTCTGAAGATCAAATCATATGATAAAAGCATTTTTTTAAAACTGACTTATATTTCAATATTTTGTTGTAAGTCACAAATTATTTTTGTTATTATAAATGATAAATATTTGTTATTGACATTTTAAATATTAATTGAGACCTTTTAACATTCGGTGCGGTATTTATTTATTTAATATTAAGCGTATTTTTATTTTAATTGTTTTGTACTATTATAGTCAAGCGCCAGCGGGGCATAGTGAAAAAAATCATTTCGTATATTAATTTAATCATTTATTAAATCATTTACGCACTCATTAATAAATTCATTTCAATTCCTTTTTTTAATAATTCACTTATTTATTCATCTCTTCACTTATTTTCTATCTCATACACTATTTTATTAACTCATTTATTTTTATCATTTATTAATTAATATATTTTTCGTTTATTCGATTCATTTTCTATTTATTTATTCATTAATCTTTTATGAACTCAGTCTTTTGATCAAAAATATTTTTAATGATCAAATAGAAAATACAGTAAAACCTGTAAAGTTGACCACCTTTGTAAGTTGACCACCTGTCTATGTTGACCGCTTTTGTCAGGAACGGAATTAGTCCTATCTCATATAATAAAGGAAAACCTCTGTAACTTGACCACCTCTCTATCTTGACCACCTGTCTATCTTGACCACTAATGTACGCCAAATTTGGTTTGAAGTATTGTTTTTTTAAACTTTCTTTACAAAATTATTTTATTATATTATTTATTTATTTATTTATTATTATTATTATTATTTTGATAGCTTTCCAAAAATGTTTTTAATGCTTTGATGAGAGACTAGCATTTTACTAACTAACCAGCAGCATAAAGCTTATGCTGCTCTTTATTCTCCTAACTTGTTTTTCGTTTGTTGTTCTATTTGAGATAGTTTTTTGTACTCTGTTCAATGAAAATTAGGTGTCAGTAAAAAAGTTCAAAGTCTTTTCTTTTAGTTCCAATATGTTGTGGCAATACAGTAATTGTGCTAAAAAGAGCAGGCCAGGATCTATACATTTTGGGCCCCGCTGCAACAAAATATGTAGGGGCCCTCCTTAGTGGCCAGCAGTGTCTATTTGTAAAGTGAATAAGTTTTAGCGCTATTTTTTTTTTCCTTCAATTTCTAGGACCGTTAGCCCCTTTACGGACGCGATCCCCTTGCTTTGCGGGTACGCAGATCTGGGCCTGCTAATGAGTAAAGTGACATGTTTCTGGTGCAAGGGATTAAGAGATAGGATATTTTAATTTTGCCTTTATGAACTGGGAGAGTCGCGCTTACTGCTCTTTGTGCTATAATTTGTACAAAAAAGGCTTGAAAAAGAAAGTTAGTTGAACTTGAGATTAATAAAAAGTATGAAATATTATATTAAAATTAATTGAAAATGGAAAAAGCCAGAGAAAATTAGTCGGCACACATGGAATTTCCTAAAACTACAGTGTCTAATATAGTTAAAAACAAGGAAAAAAATAACAAAATTATTTGAATAATATTTTTAATTATTGTTTTACTTTCAATAATGTTAAAACAATGAAAGTGAGTTGAACAGAAAGAATAAGGGTGAATTACTCAAAAAAATGAAAACATGGTGCTAGAAATGACAAAAAAAAAAAAAAAAAAAAAAAAAAAACATTACCGCCCTTTATAAGTTGACCACCTGTCTAAGTTGACCACCAAAGTACTGCACCGCGAGTGGTCAACTTACACAGGTTTCACTGTATTTCGAAACAAAAATATTTTATTTTGATCCATTAAAAAAAGGGAACAATTTCCCCCCTTTTTTGGATGCTATAAATTTATTGCCAAAGACCAAAACATATATAATGTTTCAATGCATGTTTTATTATAAAATACATTGTTCTTTATTTATGTAGGTACTAAAAATTTTCAAAATAAATTTCCAATTTGCTCATTTTGGAAAAGATAGTTATCTTAACCATCACTTTATCCAACACTCTCTTACTATTATTCACTCCTGTTTGTGAATGGTAGTGCTTATTTAGCTAGTTTTAGATTGAGTTATGTTTTGTAACTAAAACTTTTTTTTTTATAATAGATTTTTTATTAAATTTATTTGTATTTAAAATTTTATTTTCAAGTTTGTGTTCGTTCTTTTAGTAAATGTGTGAATTAAATGCATTGAATATGTTTTTGTGGTACTTTGAAACAGCAAATTATTATCAAAATAAAGTTCATTGTTTGTCAGGAACACAAGTTATCAAGCCAATTGTTCACGACTGTTTGCACTTGCAATGAGTAACAGAGATTGTTTTTTACTTTTAAAAACTAAAAATTTCGACATTTCTTCCGAAATTATAAAAGTTCCTCGAAACTTAATAAAACTTTAGTTACTAATCGTTGAAAATAATAAAATTTTGAAATAAAAATATTCTATGTTTTTAAGAACTCCTGACTTACAGAGGATTTCTTAACTATTAGAGTATATTGTAATGAAATAGTAACTGGAAAACGTATTGTATCATGATTATGATCACGATTATCAAAATGTAAAAACGAATTTGTTCGATATTTTGTCGCATCAGATTATGTTTTAAGAACGTAGTAAAGGTGAGTATTTTACTAAATGTATTTAAATTTTCATTTGGGGATAGTTGGGATAAACGGAAACAGAATTTCAATTTTACACCCTTCCTTTTTGTCTGGGTGAATAGAGAGATAAAAATTTTGTGCATTGTGTCTACGATTCTCTGAGAGTAACTGGTATGAAAATAATGACTGTTTGTTAGCCATTCATTGAACAGGCACGAAAGAAAGGCGAAATGCATTTTTTTTTTTTCGAGTTGAGTTTAATATGGTAATACTGAGCGTTTGTAGAGTAGACTTTGTTGCTAAACTTAAACACGTAAGAAAGGAGAGAGATCAAGGTGAAAAAACACCCAGTTTTCACACATAATTTTTCTGTGCACTTCTTGTGAGATCACTTAAGATTAGTAAACGGATCTGCAAATAGATGGCGCACGCATCGCTGTAGGAAGAAATCCTGACTTGAAAATGTACCGAAAGCAATCTTCGATTTGCTCGTTTAAACTAAATTATTGCTTTGCAATTTTACAAAAACAGTGCAGGTAAATAAAAACAAGGAAAATAAATGAAATATCAGAACCTTAACCCCCCACTAAAAAAAAATCTTTTATGAAATATGTAAACATGAAGTTCATACACTTTTCAGAACAAAACATTTATTCATTTATTCATATGGTGCAACAAAAGTTTAAATTAAAAAAACAAATGTAAATTATGACCGCATTTTGCGAAAAAATTGCCCTATCATGGTCGATTAAATGAATCAATTACCGACATTTTTGTGCTCAAAAATTGCAAATTACTGTAGACACGTGTTTCGGAGTTACAGGGAACCCCTTTTTCAATGCAAAGAAGTGTGGGTTTTTGGATGAAAAGTCATCCGAGGAAAGCCCGAGTCACTTTCGTCGGATGACTTATCATTCTAAAGCTCACGCTTCTTTGCATTGAAAAAGGGGTTTCTTGTAACTCCGAAACACGTGTTTGCAGTAATTTGAAATTTTGCGCACTAAAGCGTCGGCAATTTATTTAATTTTCAAGCACGAAGCTATTTATTCGTTATATGGTCTGTATTACATTATTATTGATTTGTTTCTAAAACTAACCTTACTTATTAAGCCACTATGGCGTCAATGTCATGAAGATCACTGACCCTACGATATCGTTATAACCGACATCGACTATATTTATAGTTACATGAACAGTCGTACTCTCTTATAGAGAAGTCATATATTACGAATTTAAAGCTACGAGGTAATAGCTTCAACACCCCATTTGCGTTTTACTACGTATTTTTTTAACTTTACATACACTGTTAAAAAAATTTCCTGAAAATAACGGATAAAGTACCGGCAGCAAAGTTGCCGTAAATATTACGTTTCCGTTAAATTATTTTCCGTGACTTAACAGAAGTTCCATTTCTCATTCTCTCCGTTTAGTTCTGTTCTTCCATTTATAAATTTTCCGTGATTTAACGAAAATTCCATTTCTCTTCTTTCCGTTGATCTATTTTTCCGTTTTTAAATTTTCCGTTCATCTATTTTTCCGTTTTAAAACTTTCTGTGTCTTTACAGAGCTTTCGGTTCTTGATTTTTCGTTGCGCTATTTTTTTCGTTTCTCATTTTCATATTTTACTAAAATTTCATTTTCGTTTTTCTATCCTATGTTTAAAATGATATATAATAGAAAAATAATTTAACTATTCAAAAACTATTTTTTTTTAATTTGTATTTATTACTAAAATATATTTTAAGTGAAATTTTTGCTTGATAACTTACCTTTCAAGCATCTCGAAATTCGCACCATCAGATGAATGAAAATAATCGAAAAGTACCAACAAGGAAATTAGTGGATTTAAATATAACACCAATTTTTGATGCTGATACTGCTCGATATTTTCTTCGACTTCTTCTCGTACATATTCTGGCGTGGCATGGAAAAGCATACATGAAAAATAGAATATTTTTATTTGCAGAAAGAGTCAAATAAAATATCATTAAAAACCGGTTGACTTTATCATGGAATAATATACCTGATGGAGAGTACTGCATACCAATTTACTGTGTTTAAAAACAGAATCATTGACATACACGTGAAGAATTTTTTGCTCCAGATGATGTATCCCCCCCCCCCCCCCGGTGATTTCCGCATTTTTCTCTCATTGGAATAGCAACATAGATTTTTAGTGCATAAGCATTATACTTAGGCTAAACATATCAATCAGTTCGTTTTACCCGAAATGTTTTTACAAGAAACTTGCAATAATCTCAAATAAGTTGTTGGATGAGATCCTAAGGAAATAAATAATTTATATTTTTTATTATAAATGAAATCCTGAAAGGAGTAATGAATGTTTCCAGATTTCTAAGTAATCAAGTAAACTTACTTTTGTCAAAATTATATTTTCAAAGATTAACAATCTGCTATGCCTTTTCGCAAAAAATATAACAGCAAGAAATACTTTTATTTGGAGATTCAAAATGTTTACTTTCAATCCGTCAAAGAAAAAAAAAACCGAGTGATTTTTTTCTGTCTTGCTCGCACACTACGATAATCTTCGGTTGATACGAAATGTTGGTATTTAACGTTTTAATGATTTTCAAGAATACAACGCGTTAGAGCAAAAACAGTAACTTTATAATAGTTCTATAAATTCTAAATCAGCTACCATCGGAATTTTATCAAATGCATATTAACAAGAAAAATACATTTGTATTTTAACATGTACAAAGATATTCAACAATACTTACATGTGACCAGCGGTGCTAAATTAAAGTGTCTCCATTGCATCTGGATACAAGTAATCCAATAGCCTTTATTTTAAATGGATAACACGGGATCCTAAAACTATTCTCATGGCTAGAACGCACAATATGACTAACGAATAGAATTGTTCGAAGTATTGAGCAAAATAATACACCGCAATAACATTCTAATACTGACTCAGTAAAACCCACATCAAATCATCAGGGCGATCAAAACACATCTGCCAGTCTAAAAATGGCGCGAACATTTTTCCAAACCTACAAAGCTAAAAGGCATATAAACAATTTCGACATAACGAGTATATTACACTCCAGACATGAAATAGCAAGCTATCTATTTTGTCTACAGCATCCGAGTTGTTATTCTAAATATGCTTTTAATTAGCAAAATCTAACAGTGCGATTAATAAGCACTATCAATAAGGGATGTTTATCATGACTTGAAGACTAATCAAAGCAAAGTACAGCAGAGCGGCAACCCTAGAAATGGAAAAATTCCGTTTTCGTCGGGATGTTTACGTTGTTGTAAGGAAAAAATACATTTTGAAGCATTACAGAAATATTCTGTTAAAATCAGTCAGAAAACTACCTGAACTTTCAGGTTTTTTTTAACAGTGTAGCAAAATTACAGCAAAAAAGAAATTTTTATTTGGTCTCTTCGACGTCACTATAAACGGATTGCAACTGTATACAATACAGCAAGATCCCATTACAACGAATACCAGTACAACAAAATATCCGTCTCAACAAAATAAGTTTTCAGTCCGGATTTTATTTCTATTACATTGCTTGAACTTCAACAACGAAATTCCCATTACAACGAACAAAATTTGCGGCCTTCTGAAGTTCGTTGTTATGGAATTTAACTGCATACCCAGTTGAAGAATGATGCTGTAACTTACCATACCATCTACTACGAAAATATTAAATTTGTTTTTTGAAATGCTACGCTACGAATAAAGTACGAAGAAAGACATGTACGTAAAACGTATTAAAATAATTAATAAGATAAAAATTACTTCTTTTCAGTACTTAATTTTGTAATTGCAAGTGTGCCAATGAAGAAGGGATTAGATAAAAAGGCCTGCATAGAAAGACTTTCCAATGAAACTTATACATAAAGAGAAAACGATCTATTTCATGCAAGCATAAGATCATTTTTTACATAGGTGCTTAGTGAAGAGAAAAATAAATTTACGCTCTTATCTAGTGTCTAATTTAGGAAAGTAAGAATTCATCTTTGTGATAGGGTCGCTAATTTATGAAAGTGGGATTCGTCTTTCTAATATATCTTACACTAAGTGGGATGCTGATTTAGCGTTTCGACTAGGTTTTCAGCAGCTCCACACTTTTAAAACGGTATACCATCATATTTTAGGATAACTAGCTGTTTCTAAAATTTGCGGGGTGGTTGGGCCAGTGTGGATCAAGTTGCTTTTTTAGAACTTTTATACATCATGCATGTATACAAATTGCAGATATGGTAAGTGTTTTCTTTTTCTTTTGTCTCAAGACGTGAAAAACTTTTTGACACTTTTTAATTGAAAGAGCTATACGAAGACACTAAAGACCATAATAGTGATAAATTCTATTTAAAATAACATATATATATATATATATATATATATATATATATATATATATATATATATATATATATATATATATATATATATATATATATATATATATATATATATATATATATATATATATATATATATATATATATATATATATATAATTAAAAGAGTAAAACAAAAAAACACTTTTTAGGAATGAAATGGAAGATGGCTGAAAAAGAAAAAATATTTACTATTTTGATTTTCTTTTTTTAACATTTAGATGCATTAAAAAAAAAAAAAAATCAAATGCAATATTTCAAATATTAAAATTTCTTCTCATCCCTCTGGTTTTCAGAGTTTTTTCTCTCCTTTTTTGGTTTTTATTTAAAATATAAAGAGTGTAAAAACACTTACTAAATTTTTATCTTTTTTCGCTATTTTCAATGTGGTTACATAAGCTTTTGTAGTGACGTTAAAAATAGCTCTAATAATGTGATAAGCCATCACGCTGAGCCGCACTTGAACCAACAACCAATAAGAGTGTGAAATATTTTTGTGTACCCGTATAAAATGTATACCGAACCATCAGTTTCGTATTAATTTATTTGCGCATTACAATATTTATGATAAATGCATTGTTTAATGAATAAAATTTTTTGTCATTCGATAAATGACTTCCACGGCTTTCCTGCGCACTCTTTTGTCAAAATGTTCCGTGACCATTTTGCATAAATGTGTTTCAATGATACAGCAAAATCTTCTTTATCAGTGCACGGGTAAATATGAGCTTTCTCATATAGACCTTTGGCTTCAAGTAACCCTATAGAAAGGAATCTAATGGCACTAAATCTCCTGATTTAAGGACAGCTTTTCTCAACTTTTTTGACCCACTGAAAATATTTCGCAGATCGAGAAAGTTTTTTTTATTAAAAAAAAAAAAAAAAAAAAAGACAACTGGTATACTAGGTATTAAAAAATTGTCCATAAGTTAATTGTACGATTTTATAACAATTATTTTACAACAACATTTAAACATAAAGATAATTAATTATTGTAAATTAGGCATTATTAAATGTTTCTTTAAAATAAATCACAATTGAGGTAGAGAGGAGCAAAGGGATGTAAATGCCAAAACTGAAAATCTAGAGATAACCAGTGGTGTTCCTATACAACATGATTAAGAAAAGAAATTCAATGAAAGCCCGGACCTACCTAGGACCGAAACTTTAAATGTGTTTTACTCAAAACTTGAAAAAGTCCACTTACATCCCTTTGCTTCTCACTGAATCAAATGAAAAGTGACCATAATCTCCGGGGACCAGCGGTTGTGAATCCCTGAAAGCCAACTCCGACCACCGTAATGAGAGAATATGGAATGTTCGATGCAGTAGATGGATTGTTCAACAATAATATCGCGTTGTTCTTTCTTGTATAGTTTTGATTTTATGCACCCTAAACTGTCCGCTCTCAAACTGTTTTGGTTTTTCTTTCTTGGTTGCCAACACTAAATTAATAAATATTGTCTTTAATTACATTTAATTCAGATCTTGCGTAAGTTTCGGGACACCCTTTAAAAAAATGATAAAAATTCAAGTCGGAGATGTTCCTGTACACTGTTAAAAAAAAACCTGAAAGTTCAGGTAGTTTTCTGACTGATTTTAACAGAATATTTTCGTAATAGCTTCAAAACGTATTTTTTCCTTAGAAAAACGGAAATATCACGAAAGAAAATAACGAAAACTGAATTTTTCCATTTTTAGGGTTGCCGCTGTGTTGTACTTTGTTAGTATTCTGATTAGCCTTCAAGTTATGATAAACGTCACTTTTTGATTATGCTTATTAAATCGCACTGTTACATGTTGTTAATTAAAAGCTTATTTAGAATAACATCTCACATGCCGTAGACAAAATAGAAAGCTTGCTATTTCCTGTCTGGAGAGTAATATACTCGTATGTCGAAATTGTTTTTATGCCTTTGGACTTTGTAGGTTTGGAAAAAATGTTCGCGCCATTTTCAGACAGGCCAGATGTGTTTTGATCCCCCTGGTGATTTGTTGTGGATTTTACTGAGTCAGTATTAGAATATTATTGCGGTGTATTATTTTGCTCAATATTTCGAACAATTCTATTCGTTAATCATATTGTGTGTTCTAGCGGTGAGAAAAGTTTTAGGATCTCTTGTTATCCATTTGAAATTAAAGGCTATTTATTGGATTACTTGTATCCAGATGCAATTTAGATACTTAAATTTAGCACCGCTGGTCACATGTAAGTATTGTTGAATATCTTTGTACATGTTAATATATAAATGTATTTTTCTTGTTACTATGCATTTGATAGAATTCCGATGGTAGCTGATTTAGACTTTATAGAACTATTATAAAGTTATTGCTTTTGCTCTAACGCATTGTATTCTTTTGTAAGTCATCAAAACATTAAATGCCAACATTTCGTATCAACCGGAGATTATCGTGGTATGCGAGCAAGACAGAAAAAAATCACTCTTTTTTTTTTTTTTTTTGACTGATTGAAAGTAAACATTTTAAATCTCTAAATAAAACTATTTCTTGCTGTTATATTTTCTGCGAAAAGGCATAGTAGATTGTTAATCTTTGAAAATACGATTAAAATTTTGACAAGAATAAGTTTTCTTGACTACTTAGAAATCTAGAAACATTCATTACTCCTTTCGGGATTTCATTTATAATAATAAATATAAATTACTTAATTTATTTTATTAGGATCTCATCCAACAACTTATTTGAGATTATTGCTAGTTTCTTGTAAAAGCATTTCGGGTAAAACGAACTGATTGATATGTTTAGCCTAAGTATAATGATTATGCACTAAAAATTATGTTGCTATTCCAATGAGTGAAAAATGCGGAAATCACCGGGGGGGGGGGGGGGTATACATCATCTGAGCCAAAAATTCTTCACGTGTATTCTGCTTTTAAACACAGTAAATTGGTATACTCTCCAATCAGGTATATTATTCCATGATAAAGTCAACCGGTTTTTAGTGGTATTTTATTTGACTCATTCTTCAAATAAAAATAATATATTTTTCATATATGCTTTTCCATGCCACCCCAGACAATGTACGACGAAGAGAATATCGAACAGTATCAGCAGGGACAATTGGTGTCATATTCAAATCCATCAATTTTTCTGCTAGTACTTTTTGATTAATTTGATTCATCTGAAGGTGTATGGTAGGTAAGTTATCAAGCAAAATTTTCACTTAAAATATATTTTAGTAATAAATACAAATTGAAAAAATAATAGTTTTTGAATGGTTATCTATTTTTCTATTATACATATATCATTTTAAAGATAGAACAAAAAAAAACAAGAATGAAATTTCAGTAAAATATGTGAAAACGAAAAACGAAAAAAATAGCGCAACGAAAAATCAAGAACCGAAAGTTCTGTAAAGACACAGAAAATTTGAAAACGGAAAAAGAGATGAACGGAAAATTTAAAAACGGAAAAATAGATCAACGGAAAGAAGAGAAATGGAATTTTCGTTAAATCACGGAAAATTTATAAATGGATGAACAGAACTAAACGGAGAAATGAGAAATGGAACTTCTGTTAAGTCACGGAAAATAATTTAACGGAAACGTAATATTTACGGCAACTTTGCTGCCGGTACTTTATCCGTTATTTTCAGGAAAATTTTTTAACAGTGTAGAACTACAAAGGAGAGATATTTTGGCATTGTCGCATTTACATAATTACAATTCTATAGCTCAAAAGCATTTTCGGCTCTCCTCTGATATGCCCCCCTCTTGGCGAGATTTTAATTTTTCGCTCGATACGAAAATCGCCAATAAGGCGATAACTTGGCAACCCTGGTTTTGCAACTTGAACGCTGGAAAGTAGTTTCTCGAAGTTTGTCTTTTTGCACGTGTATGTGTGGTAGGAGGTAGGTGCTCATATGTTTCGCTCTTAGGGAGATTTTAAGTTGAATACTCTAAAATAAAGTTTCAATTCAAACTTTATTTTAGAGTATTCTTTTTCTTGTTGTTTTTTAATGTTAATTTAGTTGAATTTTCTATTTTAATTATGAGTTCGGTTTGTGATGTTGTCCAAATGTATCAATTGAAATTTTTGAATGAATCTTCTTTTTCTTTTTCGTCAGGTCGTCCAACGTTTGGACGTACCGGAGTCCTAAATAGATTTTTATATTTAAACTAATTGAAAATAAAGAGGTTTTTTTAGAATTTTTAAGGGAAATTGGTTTACTTAAGAATGAAATGTTACGTTCTAGATGTAATTCTGTTATGAAAATTAAAAAAACTAAAAAATGTTCAGATGGGTTAATTTTTTTTTGTAGAAAGGCTATTGGGGGTGTTGTTTGTGGAAAAGAAGCAACGATCAGGAGTGGGTCATGGTTTAGTTCTAGCAAGTTGAAAATAGAGGAGATTTTTTTGATAACATATGAGATTTTAATTGGGACCAAAACTGCTGATATTGAAAGTCAATATTTTTTTTCATCACAAACTTTAGCCGATTGGCGAAATTATATTAATGAAGAAATATTAAATTACAATGAATTAAAATCCGAACAAATATTCCTAAGAGCGGAACATAT
Organism: Uloborus diversus; assembly: GCF_026930045.1. NCBI lineage: Eukaryota > Metazoa > Arthropoda > Arachnida > Araneae > Uloboridae > Uloborus > Uloborus diversus. The sequence goes on from NC_072735.1 coordinate 129,891,497, forward strand.
GTGCACTGCCTCACGTGAGGAAGTAAAAGAAAAGTAAAAAAGGTAAGTGAACATATTTTGAATTATTGTGTTTTTAGTGTGTTTCTGGTAGTTTGTATTTTGGTCTGGTTGGCATTTTTGTAGCACAAAAATGGTGTTAATTTCACATAAAATCTGTGACTTTATTGTATACTGAACGGAGGAGATCTGTGACTTATATCCGACTGTGATGTATATTAAAAGTCGGAGGGATAACGGACCGAGCGGCAGCGAGGTCCTGGCGAGCCCGAGGTCTCATAGTACTTTCGTAATGAGACCGAGGCAGGGCCGGCGAGCCGAGGTCTCATTACGAAAGTACTATGAGACCGAGGGCTCGTATCCCGGAGAAACAACGGAAAAAAATTAATGCATTAATTTCATTAAATAATTAATGACATAATTTGAATTTTTCCTGTTGGCGCTAAAAAAGCATCGCTAAGAACGATGTATGACATATGACGTCATACATAGTTTTCTTGGCGACGCTTTTTTGGCGCCAACAGGAAAAAGTCGCCAAGAGGGGGGGTATATCAGATTTGTTCCGCATTTTCTTTATTATTTTTGCTATTCATTAATCATTGTCCGCATTTAAGCACTGTAAAGGCTATTTTCTCTACGATTGATGTTTCAGCAGAATTTGGGAGATGTGCCTAGACTTTCACGTATAATTTCAATTTGAATTCACCCGATTATTTCAAAAGCCTTGTTCAAGTGAAAAGTGAAAGAGAAGCAGAAAAAGAAAGAAAAGAGAGAGAGAGGGAGAGAACAGTTTGTGCAAGACTACTCACCGTCAACGGAAGCCGATGTCGTTAATAGCATCTTTAAGGATTTGAAGCCGCCAAGTTAAAATTGGTATTCACGGATGAAAATTACCTGGGTGTCTCAACCACCAGGGTTACTCAACTAGGCATGCAGATCATGTATCACCTATTACACTTTATTGGGTCATTTTCTACCTCATTTGTTGACATTCTTGAATCTCTTATCTACTCACTGTGGGTTGTCAGAATGGAGAAATCAAGAGTAGAATTAACTGTCTTCGAAAGGGAGTCATTATTAGTTAATTACTAAACGGATTAATGTCGTAAGATTTCTTCGAAAAAAAAAAAGAAAGAAAGCTGAGTGTATGAAAATTGCAGGATTACGTATTCATTTTATAGAGTAGCAAATTGAAGGTACCACTAAGGAAGTGTAATTTTAATGTTTCTGCTCAATGTGACATTTGCAAGTAAAATATTAGTGAAAACATAAATAAACATTGCAGTTATTTTAAGCCTATGTAATTTCATTTTTCGTTTTAATTACATATCTGTGACTACCTATAAGTTGAAAAAATATAAGTAATACTGAAACTTTCGTTACTGAAGATCTGCGAGGCAATTCATACGCAACGTAATTTTTTTTTTTTTTCAAATTTTTTTATAAGGTGAAAATTGTTTTGGATATGGGTCTCATAGGAGTGAGATCGATGCTCTGGTTTTAAGCCGAAAAATTAGTGAAAAAATGGAAAAAGCACTGAGGGAAAAAATTATCGTTTTAGATAATTTTTCAAATAACTTAGGGGGGGGGGGAAATAAAGGTCTTGCAGGTTAAAACGGAACACACCCTGAGTATACATATATAAAGACAGATAATTTATTAGAAAAAGGATTTAATTTCGGGTTTAGAAATGGATAATTTCTTGAATATGAGCACAGAAATCAAGAGAATTTGTCACATACAGGGTCGTAATTTCGAATTTTCCCAGCAGGGCGGGAGGAAGGGGTCAAAGGATGTCTATATTTTATTGGAAAACAGCAAAAAACACGCCGACTTATATATAAAGTTTCTTTCAGCAGTTTGCGAAGCAAGTTGAAAATGACAAAAATAGTCTGCAAGAAACTGATATTAGATTCATCGTAAAATCTAAATAAGCATTGAGAAATGTTTGGAAATAAGTTTCTAAACTTGAAAAATACACGGGCTCATGTTTGGTAGAGTAGTTTTTGTTTTCCATTTCACACAATAGTAAATGTTTGTTGAAAATACAAAGCATGAAAGTACGATTGACTAAATTTCAATGTGTCAAATACGTTTTTAAGTGCGTTAAAAATAAAACCGACCGATTTGCATCTCATAACTATAGGGTTCAACATACTGGTCTCGGCATAAAACTCGATTTTCCGCGAAATGTTTACAAATGCTTGCTGGTCCGTGGATCAAAAAAAAAAAAAAAAAAAAAAAAAGTGTAAACGGCCAGGCGGTCGATGATAGTTGGGTCTTGGGATGTTTAAAGTTGCTAAAGAACGTGACTCGTTATCTTCCACCCACGTTATCCTGTTCTTTAGTTTTAACAAACTTTAATATTGTAGCGACATTATTTTGTTCTTCATCAAGAAAGGGTGTCAATGGCTTTTCCAGAATCCTAAAAAATAAATACAGGTAATTGCTTGTTTTTCCAAAGCTCGTCATCTTTGAAAATAAATACCTGCGTGACAATTGAAGCTATGCCAAGAATAAAAACACTTTGTTAAAAGGAAATTTACTCTCCATGACGTTGCAACCGGTGATTTTTCTAGCAAGTAAAAAGCTTTTGAGATATAATAGGAAAACTGAAAAAAAAAATCCAAAATTCAAGTTGGTGGCCTTGCCAATTGGCGTCGCCTTGAAATGTCTAGGGGCCTGAGGGGAAGGGGCAGGCACGGATTAAAGGAAAGAGTAGTGTGAGCGACCGCCACTTCATAATGAATTGTTAAGACCGGCAACAGAACTTCTATCAGAAAAAAACTCAAAAAATAGTCTGCAAAATGAACAGACATTAGATTAATTGTAAAATCTAAATTCGGTACCGAGAAATGCTTAAAAATCAATAGTTAAAGTAAAAAGAACCAGAGAATTTGCTACCAGTGGATTATATTCCAGAAAATACGTACAAATCTGCGCTGGATGAAATGTAGTACTATTTTTAATTAAAAAATTTCTAGCTTTTTCTGCCCCATCTAAGAAATACTTTCTCAAAAATCTGCTAAGTACGTCGCAGTATTACGCTGTTTAGTCTGCTACCGGGTGTAACAACATTAAATTTTCTAAGCTAGGGGCTGCAATTGACTCCCCTGATCCCACTAAATGACGAGCAAGTTTACATATGAGCAGTAAAAAAGGTAATAGTATGAAATAACTATGTAAATATAACATTTGCACAAAAGGGGGGGGGGGGGTCTGGGGTAAAACTGACTCTTGAAAATTCCGAAATTGTGTTTTTAAGCACGCAACATTAGACTATATTTGGCGGTGTGAAGAAGAAAGAAGATTTAGTGGTATTTTATCGTAAAATGTTCAAACTTAAAGTTTTGAAAACGCGATTATTAGAAAGCACTTTTAATGTATTAGAACATACACATAAAATACTTTCTGATTTGATGGATGTTTTTGGACAGTTCAAAGAAATTGAACATATATGTAACGTTTCAAAGTAAAGGCTGTTAAAAGTGAATATCAGAAGTTTAACCTTAGAAATATTTCCACTGACATCGTTACTGATGTCAGTGGATCTGATGATGTCTGATGATCGATATGAAGATTTAGGAAAAGAGTAAATAATTGATGAAAGGTTTATAAAAGAGAAGTTGATGCTGTAACAGAAAAGTTTGCTCTGTTAATCGGTCCGAATACAAACTTTAATAACACAAGGGATTCGAGATTCAATGTTACCATTCTGGTTTCGATTTTGAGAAGAAAGCCAATTCCACTTCCTCAAGTTCCCATACAGAAAGAAAGCAAACCCTCGAACACCCCCGATGCTTTATCCCGGAATATTTAATTTGAAACACACTTTATTTTGATTACATCTGAGGCGAAATTGAGGTTGGGCGGCAAAATTGAATTTGAACTGACAGAAAGGGGAGATGGAGGCTGAAATTACTGCTCAAATTCGTGCCAGCAGTAGCTCTCGAACATCATTACACTTTCTTTACGCACTCTGTTTCCTCAAAACTGATCTCAAACGAGATCTGTGCGAGACAAAAACCACTACCTTTTGAAAAGATTGCAACAGAAGGTGGAAGAAGCACATCAGAACGTGACTGAAAACTGAAGAAGAGAGGCAAGCGTACACCTTGCGTGACTAAAGGTGGAGGGAATATGACAGATCTTTCTTTGGTAGAAATTCTCTTTTCGTAAGACGGCGCTAAAATAACGGATCTGTCTCACCTCTTTATTTTGCTAGTGTTGTTTCTAGACGGTAAAACAAAATGAAAAGAATTTCCCTGCTCGGAACGCTGCAAAGACTTAATAAGGCTCTCTGCGGCCTGTCCTTAATCGGTGGCAACCTCTTCGTCTTTTTCTTACTGCAAGAATCGCGTGCACTCGAAAAAATAAAATTCCATTTTTTTTTCTGTTAACTAACAGAAAAATTCTTTTTCACTTTTTAAGATTTTCAGATATGGCTGTGCTCAGGACTGTCCCCAACAGAAAAATGCTTTCTTGGTATCCTCATATATATAATAGCAAAAATCACCGATAGAGTAACGCTTTGACGTCACCAGCAATGAAGTTATTTACAAACACGAATAACTCTACAATTGAGAAAGTTTATTAAATTTTGCGTATATTTTTACGAAATAATTATGACAGCTGAGAATTTTGGTCCCCCCCCCCCTCCCCTTTAACTGTTGTCCGTTTTTTAGATCCAAAAAGAGTTAATGTACTCCGACTTCGGTGATTTTGCCAGAACGGAACAATGAATAGCCCAAAATTATGCAACCAGAAATTTCAACGATCGAAATATAAATTTCGTTGCTTTACTCAAATGAAGAAGCTATTTTATGACCCGTCATATCTGGACGGGTGATTTTCTAGTAAGCAAATAGCCCCAAACCTCAGGATGAAATTGTAGCTGCGCTAGTGGTGGTATTTATTCTCACTCTCATGCTCACATCTGCTTAATTGCAAATTTTTATTCAGATGTACACTGTAAAAAAAATCTGTAAAATTTACAGAAAAAAACTGTCAGCCAGGACGCCAGTTTTCTTCCGTTTATTTTACAGAAATCTTCCGTATTTTTATTTTTTATTCAAGCTGATTTATTATTTTATGAAGATTAAAAAATGAAACTATACTTTCATAAATCCATTTCAATATTTACTATACTACTACGAAATACATGTATACAAAGGTAAATTTCCGAATATGCCTCTGTAACAGATGACAAAAAAACATAATAATAAAATATTGATTAGGATGCAATGAAATGGAAGTTGCAAACGATTTAAGACTTACTCGCTTTAAATAAATATAAGATCAAAAACTCGAGCACGAGAACCAAAATCCAAACACGCGGGCGAAATTTCGAAGATTCGAAGAAAAACAAAGTATAACCGGTTCCAGATTCAAAAAAACAGAGAAATCCTGTATTTTATTACGAACAGTTTTTTTCTGTAAAAAAAAACGGATAACTTCTTCAAAATTTACAGTTTTTTTTTACAGTGTACAGATGAGTCTCGAAAGTTCGAGGTTCCGCTTAATTCGTGATGATTACTTTATATTATCAGTTACATTTTTTTAGTTCCAGAAAAATGATTTTTATTAAAATCCGAAAATAAAAATCTTTTGCTGCTGTTAAACTTAACTAGATATAGCAAATACAGTAAGAAATGCATTGAGAGACTATAGTGTCAAACAGCACTGCCTAAGTGGCACGAAATATTCATCAACAAGCAGTACCCTCACGGCGACGCCGGTGCTAAGAAGATAAAGGAAGTCCGTTGAACAAAAGAAAAAAAAATCTACCCCCCCCCCTCTTCTGATGTGAAATGATAGTTTTTCTTCAAATAAAATGCGTACACACCTTTTCAAAAGACCAGTTAAAGTCTCTTTCGAATTTTAAACTATTCGACAAAAAACATAAAAATATTAACAGTAGCTTTAAAACTCAAAATAATTCTTCAATTACATAGTTCATCACTTAACGCGTTAAGCAACTACGCTACCGTAACCCTGCCCTTCAGCGAGTGAAGCAGTTTTCCCCCGACCCCCTGCAATTTAAAGTATTTCGCCAAATAAACAATGCTATAATATAAACGTTACAAATAACAACCACAATTGATTAATACGACAAATCAAATTGTTTTTTTCTTAGATAAATAACTATCTTCAACTATAAGAACAAAAGCAAACGTTTAAGAAGTAAAGAAAACAAAACCAAATAGAAAAATCATACAAAGTCAAATTATGTGCCTGAACATCGAAAAAAACGCATTCAAAAATCTGTTTGCCGATCACAACAGCGAAGCAAGGGCATGATTCCTCGCAGCTATCGACACTGTCGGCCAGCGCCCTCTCGAAGAGTTAACTTAACACGCCATCTATTAGGAATTCATAGAACTAAACAATTAATTGAACATTTAATTTGCAATTACAAATATTTCGGTCAATCTGATTTAAAAAAAAATAGCCTATAGCCTTCCTCAATAAATGGACTATTCAACACAAAAATAATTTTTCAGTTCGAACCAGTAGTTCCTGAGATTAACGCGTTCAAACTAACAAACTCTTCAGCTTCATATTATTAGTTAATTAATAAGAAAAATAATACAATGATACGTATATAATATAATTTTTACGAACCATTTTTAGCATCGTTTAGGATTTTCCCTGAAAAGTACTCTCGAGATTCGCCTCATGGCTGAACTCGAACCTACGCCCAGTGGAACGCAAAGCCCACACATTCAGGTCCGAGCCACCGTTACTACTCAAATTCTGCGTTCCAAACATTTTATATTGTAATGTAAATTTTCCCGTTTTCATAACATTCTTATTGCTGCTCCACTCCTATTAGTCATAGCGTGATGTTATATAGCCTAAAGCCTTCCTCAATGAATGGACTATTCAACACAAAAATAATTTTTCAATTCGAACCAGTAGTTCCTCAGATTAGCGCGTTCAAACAAACTCTACTGCTTTATATTATTAGCATAGATTACAAAATGTATAGTAAGAGATGCCTCGGAGGTAATAACTTGATTCGCCAAATTAACATTGATTTGCCACAAGAACGTCTGAACACGCCTTTTGGAATAACTGATTATAGTCAAAAAAAGTAAGTTCAAAACTGACTCCTCACGAATCGTATACGAAATTTAAACCTTCTACAACTAACTGTTTTTATGGACGTTATGACAAACTCATCGAAATGGATTCAGGCACCGCTAAAATGCTTGTTTCGATGCCTACAAATTTGCACGCATAAACAAGTACAGACCTCGTGAAAAAAAAAAAAAAAAAAGGAAATTTTCGTTTCGAGGTACCTACATAATTAAAAGCGAAATTTATGTTGCAATTTCAGTGATAATTGCTTATGAAGACAATACTTCGTTTTCTTTGTACAGCGAAGTAAGAGAGGCTCATCCTTATATCATCCAAAAAGTTTACAAATTTAATGTGGAAGAATTTTTCGGATAATTCGAGGTGACGTGAACCCCAATAACTCGGATTTTCGAGATTCTTCTGTAGTGTTAACGTCTTACGTAGCTTCAGGCTTAAACACTGTAAGTCTTCTTAGCTGATATTAATTTGAAAATGCAGTCTGCTAAAAAAAATTGCCAAATTAAGCCAGACTTTGCATTGGATTTGATGTTTTCATTTTTACTATCGAGTGCAATCTCGGTAAAAGCCTTTTAGCTAATCGCCGACGACCGGGAATCATCTTGTCGAATAAGAGGAAGAAGATTCAGCTCTTCTTCTTGGGGGAAGATTAAAAGCACTCAAGTTAGCACCCCCTGTTATCAGTGTTGATTTTTTTCATATCAATTTTTAATGGTAATTTTCATCTTGCATCATTTTTTTTTAAATTGTGAGAATGAATTGCCTGCTTCTGTAACGCTGAGGACCGTAAAGTGGATGCCGGTTAATTGAATCAGTGGTTAATTGAATCAGCTGCTTTAATGAATCAAACTGACAAAAACAGAATAAAATCCAACTTTATTGAATTAGCCACTTTATGGAATTAAAACTGTTTAGAACAATTGCGATTCATATAAGCGACGGACACTGTACAAACTTCCATCTCAATTTCAATTTTTCTTACTATCACTCCTCCCCTTTTATGCCCATAGTTTACGAGAACTAACATGGGAAAAATACAATTTATAAATTCTTTGCATTCGATAATTTATAAAACACATTTTGAACTTAGGTAACACACATGTCCCATGGTCCATTGGACATGTGCGTTAACCCATAAAGAAAAATTGATTCTCTAAATTGGAAATTATATTACTCACCATGGATCACTATTAAGGGGACCGGAAAGTTGTCGTTTTTTTTTTTTTTTTTTTCAAACAAATAAATTTTATGAGTTTTTATTATTTATCAACGATGTAATTACCCTCGTCATCAATATCTTTTGCCATCTAGTATGCAAACATTCGATCCCGGATAAAAAAAAGTCAATTGATATTTATAGCAAAGTGTCTGCAAATGTCATCTTGAATAACAATCAAAATTTCAAGTTTTTGTCTCATGGAAAGCATGTTAGCAATAGGAAGAAAGAGAAATCCGATGATGCAGTTTGTAGCGAGAATGTTTCTACTATTATCAACAGAAAAGAAGTGATTCTGAATGATAATGCAAGATCACACTGTTCAAGGAGAACCCTTAAAAACTAATAAGCTATGGTGGGTTGCTTTACGTACCAACTCACCTAATACTACACCATCTGTTTTCCCTTTATTCAGATCGATATGTGAGAAAAAATTCTCCGATGCCAAAAGTGCCGTCTTCAGATATTTTGTTTAAAAACCGACTAAGTTATATCTATCCAGGATTGAAAATTTGTGAACTACACAACAAAAGATTGCTGATAACGAAGGTAATCACGTGGTTGATTAAAAACAAAACTTTTCAAAAATGATTTGATTGGAAAAAAAAAAAAAAAACACATTACTTTCCGGTTTCTCTAGTATAATTTGTAATTATATTACCTTCCACGGATTCACTATAATTGTTAATTATAGAAACCAATTTTGCCAATTTGTTAACCCATACCCAAGTCCATGGGTTAACAATTTAGAAAACGTCTCTTTTTCGTAATGAAAAACAGCGTAAATTAAATTCAAAATTCCAAGCGTGGAACCTTTCCGTCTCCATTCAGTCGCAAATCCCTCTCACCTTATCTAAATTCAGCTTTCCGAAAAGCCGGCAATCTGTTACAGACAAAGCTCTCGTGTCAACCGATTTAATTCACTCAACACCCATAAAAGCTAGATCAGGCTAAGCGGGTAAGGGGCTGCCCCCGGGAGGGTTGTTCGGGGATTGTCAGGAAAAGGTGGATCAGGGCCTGAGTGGGGGCTACATCCTCCCCAAAATGAATACTAAGTAGTGGGGAGGCTGACAGATTTTATATTAATGCTTTGAATTATTTTTGTCGTCTGTGTTTATCAAATATGCGAGCAAATAGTCATCTATTTGCTAATACAGTGCGGTTCTCTGTAAATGACCTGCAATATTGAGTTATGGTTGGATGTTATGACTTTTCTTCCTTTCAATTTTCGATAACAATGAAGGTGTAATAAATGTTTCAAGTGAAATAAATGAATAACAAAATGTGAAGGGATTTGGGGATATTTTTCGGATGGATATAGCAAAAATAAACGTGTGTCATAAGGAATTCAGTATACAAAGAAGTATAGCGGATCTGATTTCTCTTCGAGCAACTGTATAATCAGCCACATTTCAAGCTTTAATTCTTTCTAATGCAACATATCCTAGTTCAATTAATTAGTATTACCTGTAAATTACTTGGAATAACAAAAACCAATGTCAGCATGTGACCAGATTTCATTCATGATAGAAATTTGTCCACGAAGTACAGTAAACGTTTAATTAACCAGGATCGGATGATCCGGGTTTTGGATAATCCGGGACGGTTAAAAATTTTTTACTACTCTATTTTGAACAACAGAAGGATTGTACACCTGCACTACTATAAAGAATTTCTTCATAGTGCAGACGAAACAAGCATCGATAATTTCCCTCAACAAAACACAATGAGGTAAACTAAATTTCTAGTGCATATTGGTAAGCATTAAAATTTCACACTTTTTAAAATAATTCTTTATTTATATTAATTGATGTCCTGTTATACAATTTTCAGACACCACACTTATTTCTCCGAAGCAATTAGTTCGATATCTGTGCGATAAAAAGTGCTAAAAATCACGTAAAACATTAAATAACGTTTTTTTTTTCTTTCTAATCATCAAAAATTGGGTGATACAACGTCGGCAAAAATCATCCCTGTGTGCCAAATTTCATGTTTCTTTGGCCTTACCCTTTTCTTGTTAAGCGCACCACCCACACAAAAAATATCTTGTTTTTATCATTTTTCAAAAACTTTTCATCAAAGTTTGCACAAATGGGATTATCTTGGGCATTTGCTTATCCAGGCCATTTCCTCCCAACCATCCCGGTTAATCAGGAGTCTACTGGAGTAAACTTTTTAATGTAACAACAACCCAATGTGATGCAGCGCCCTAGTGGGTAAGAGCAGCGGTCGGCAACAGTTCGATCGTGGTTGGCCGGTCGATCACGAGCTCATTTTCAGTCGATCGCAGCAACAATTTAGACTTTTTTTTTTTGACCAAGTACTGTTAATAAATACTTTTATGTGGAAATAAAAAGGGGTTTAATTTCAATATCAAAAGTTGATTTTTTTTTCAAAACTTTATGGATTTACAAATAGTAATTTCGATTTTTTTTCCAAACATATCGTTTGATATGTATCGTAATTTATATGTTGAAATTATGTTTCGCAGTAAATAATTTCTTTTAGCCCTGGAAAAAAAATGGGGGGCACCATGAGTTTTGAATAGTATTCAAACAAATGTCCTCTATTGTTGGTGTAATTTAGAGCAAATAATTCTATTCAAACAAGCGTTCAGCACCTCAAGACCACGGGAGATAAAAGCATGCAACAGTCCCCAAAGTCAAAAATTTATTTTATAATTCATCGTATGCAAATGACTTATCAACTACTATATTTCGCCATGCTATAGGTAGACATTAGAATCTCAGTTTTAGCAAGAAATAAAGTGTAAAATATTTACTTTATTTTATTTGATTTATTTATTTATTTATTTTTTTTTTTTTTGAAAATACCGCCAGTGAAATACATCTGCCTTCATATTGTCATGCTCCTACTTTTGTTCAAGTTTGTAATTGAAGATGAATTGCGAGTAATGTCATAAATTGTCCAGCACTTTCTGAGTTGAATAATAAACAAGTAATATGAAAAAAAGTAATAAAAATTAAGTCAATTCCTACTTAGGCCAACAAAGAATAATTTTATTTTAGTTACTTCTTATTAAAAATTGGAATACGTACATAATTATATATATATATATATATATATATATATATATATATATATATATATATATATATATATATATATATATATATATATATATATATATATATATATATATATATCCTGCTAAATATCTTACATAAGATTTTTTTTCTCGCATACAAAGCTAAAATTAATTAATTAAATTTAGTTAATGAACCAATGCGTGAAAAAACTGTACTAACATCTAGTGTCATCTGCTACAAGTTAAAAGTAATGTATTTGAAAGTAATAAATGTGGATGGAAATGTATGTAAATGTGGAAAACTGAAAATTATTTTATCAACGATTGAAAATTTGAACAATATATATATAAATACATAGAGGGAGAGTGTGAGTATAATTGAATGAATCAAATTTTGGAAATTAGTTGCAACTTTGCATACTTATGAACCATATAAACACAATCCACTTACGCAAAATTTACCGATCCAATTTTCACAAAATTTCACATGCATTTTATTTGAGTCCCCATTTGAGTTTTATGCATAAAAAATTACATACGAAGCTGCGAAGTTTATGGTTCTGAAAGAGTTCAAGTAAAGTATGTTTTAAAATATCAGTCATTATCGCATTTGGAACAACATTCAGGAAAACAGTCGCCCTTTTTTTGAACAGATTTTTTAATTACTGTGGCATCTCACTGTAGAGAAAAAGCATCGGAGGGGATATTGTCTGAATTACAAATCACGCTTGTAAGGAAAAGCAAATCCAAAAGTTCCGGATTCAGCTTCTACTCTTGGCATTTTTTTTCCCTCTCCTTCATAAAACAAAACTGAAAATGCGAGAAAATAATTCAATTTAAACTGTTAAATAGTGCAGGGTTCCCGATAGAGAGCGAGACCGCGAGAATCACGCCCGTTTGAAAGAAATATCACGCAAAAAAAAAAAAAAAAAAAAAAATGATGCGGAATTTTCTCGCGATTTTGTCACGCTTGTTAAATTTAATTACTTAGAAATTAAAAGGGAAAGATAAATAAAGAAAGAAAAATACCTCCTTAAGAATGCTGATAAAGCTGTAACGGCTATTTTCAAAACCCCGATTTTGCAAAAATTGACCCCTCTTCTTTCTAATGTTTTTCCTTATACTCTTTTGTTCCTCACCCTGAATTATCCTACAGGTCCACCGATCTATTGATAAGTTACCAAAGCGATTAATTAGTACAGTAAAATCTAGATTAACCGAAAAATACGAGAAAAAACAAATTTTGAGGACGTGAGCGTTGGAAAATTTGAGTTCATTTGAACATATCAATTCAACAAAAATCGCAAGTGCAAAAACGGTCCTTTTTCGTAACAGTACAAAAACTGTACATTTACATTTGTGAGTTTATATATTACTTTGTTTTCACTCTTTCAAAAATATTTATCTTTAATCAGATTTTTGTCAAAAAGTATATTTCCTTGTTTATTATATGAATTATTATAAACTCCATATTTTTTAACTAAAGAAAGAGTGATTGCCATGAAGTACTGGAGAGTTTTTGTTATATTTTGGATATGAACCCTGGAACAAATTTCCCCAATGGAAAATAGAGGATAGTAATACTTCGTCTTTAAACGTCGTAATCTTCGGCGGCATAAATATTTAAAAAAAAATAATATCTACTTCAGTATTTAAAAATCTCACTGAAATCCCAACAGAGAGTGAAATTTTTCTCATCGTATTTTTCCCCTCAGATGGGAACCTTGTAGTGTATTGAAGTAAAAAATATACAGTAACAGATTTTTAGTATAAACAACAATGAAATGGAGGTACAATTTACTTTTAAAATCTGCTTTGTAAAACGTGATTTCCCTTGAGTTTTTATTGTTCAGCTTATGAAATGACATCTGTTGTTTTTTTGCTGTGATTGAAAATACTCTGGAAACCAAGTCTCGAGTAGTATGCGCAGTGGGAAAGTCAATGGCAGTATCGAAAGAAAGAAAAGAGTTTCAGAGATATTTGAAGAATGCGTTTTTGATTAAAAATTTGAAATTTGGCAACTCAGAAAACGAATGCCTTTTTTTCTGCCGAATCCAAATAAGCATGTTTGTACAATAAAACCGAAGAAAGATAGAATAACGAAAATGCCAAAAGATGCAAAACGAAATGGTTGTAGATACTGCCATTTACAGGGCAGTATGCTTAAAAAGTGTACAATGAATTCATTACAGAGGGAAATTTTTCGGCAAATTAATTAAACAATAAAATGAGTAATTGAATACCTATAATGAAAGACAATTTGAGAACAAAAAAAAAATATTATTGTTGCGATTTTGTGAAGGTATACGTTGTATTAATCCAGAAATACTTTCTGATATCATCCAAGAAAGAGAGAAGAAATTTTAACAACTTACACTTATTCCTTGCTATATTAGCATCTCTATCATGAAATACTTATAAAAAAATCTCTTTAACAGTCAGAGCCCGATTAAGAAATTTTGGAACAGAAGGCCCGACACATCTGTTGAGGGCCCTTTGAATTGTATATCTGAAGAAAGTGCTGTGGAGTTACAATCGAGCATCTTTTTGTCGTTGCATATGGGCTCTAGGATAGAATATCCTAGGATAGAATATCCTAGGATAGAATATCCTAGAGCCCATAACATATATAGATAGAATGGATATAGGATAGAATTTATATATCCATAACATATATAGGATAGAATATCCTAGAGCCCATATATAATGCTTTCGGATATATCACTCTGAGTTACTGAAAAAAATGATTATATACCTTTACTAGCTGTACCCGACGCGCGTTGCTACGCCAACAAAAAAATACATCATTATACTGATTTTCATGAAAATCGGTTGAACGGGGCAGAAGTTGCTACTCTTGAGTGCCACCTGGTGGCGAGTGGCTTCAATGAACATATTATGCACCTTCTCCGTGGAAAAATACATATATATATAGCAATTTTCATAATAATCGGTCCAGTATCAAGTGAAGCCTTGACTATACTCAAAACGCAGTTTGCAAGATCAATCAATCGCTAAAAATATCAAATAGAAAAAGTTTTAAATCCCCCCGTTGCATGAAAAGCCATAAAACAATAAAGAAAGAATTTATTTGTTCAAACTCAAGAAAAATGGCAACAACTAACTTCTTATCAATGAGATCTTTCACGCGAATTAATTTCTGCAGCCGATAATTTTATTCGTATTTATCCAATGGATTGTGACTTAAATTGGAATAAAAAAGGAACTATCGATCGGATTTTTTTCGAACTGGTCTATAAACATTCCTAGTACCAAAAATAACAAACGGTGAAAGTTTCAGCCAGATCTGCCGGGTAGTTTCTGAGTTCATGGATGACATACAGACAAACATTCATTTTTATATATATAGATTAGACTCAGGCTACTTACAGATGCGCATGACTATAATTTCATACGGGCCAACCTAAAGAGTGAAAATTAATTTCAGACATAAGTTTTTTTTTTCTTCCTTTTTTCTGATAATGTTGCTGTATCCATTAAACAAAGTCCTTAACTTTTTCTTGAAAATATTGGTAAACCAGTGTAAAGAACAAGCCGAACCTCATATAAGCCTATTGGTACCTAATGGATCTTTTGGTAAATCAGTTCCTAGTGACAGTGCCCTTCCTCAAAAAGCTTTAGGTCCCAAATACGGCCCATGGCCCTGAGACTTTTCTGAATCATAACATAATATAGATTTATTTTTATTTATCTTATTATAATACAAATTTGCTCAATTGCTGTGATCGTGTTAAGCGGCGGTCCTTATCATACCAAATCTATCCATGCAAGTAATCGTGGTTGGTAACAATGCAGTGATTCGAAATCGGAAGCGAGGATTAAATGAGAAAACGTAACATTAAATTATACATTAAAGACTGCGGGAAGGGGAAAAGATTGAGTTCTTCGTATTCTTAATTTGAAGTTACTCTTTCCTCGATGCTCGAAGTTCACTAAGCGAAGATGAAATTAAGTTTTAGAGGCCGAAAAGTATTTGAATGTTAGTTGAAATGCTTTTAAAAGCGGCATTAAAGTGCGAGCATTAGGAGGTTTCACGCGGAGCGTGGCGAATTAAAAATTGCGAGGATTCGAAAAACAGTCTTCGAGAAAGAACAATAATAATGAAAAAAAAAAGTTCATTTCTGAGATTCAAAAAATTGTCTTCCCGCTTATGGCTATTTAATTGCGAAGAGTGTAAAAGAAGGTTCGCTGAAGAAAAGAAGGAGCTAATTGTTTTTCCCGCATTAAGGCTCGGAGAAAGAATTTAAAGCAAAATCAATAATGTATATCTTTTAAAAGCGAAGGCTCGAGAAATGAAACAAATAACCGGTTAATAAAGTGGAGGGCGAATGAAGTGTGCGTGAGACTGTTTTTTTTCCCTCCCTCCGTCAAACAAGTTTGTTGAGGAAATCGAAAACGCCCCCAGTCCGAGAGAGAATGACAAAAATGAAGCGGCGCTTTAAACTTTCCATGCCAATGTTTTAATTCGGGAGTTATTTTTATTTTTAACTAGCGCGCCTGTAAACAAGAGCCGGTCAAATAATGAAGCGCCTTATGAAGAGTGGTCAACGGGTAATTGAAAGCGGGAAGAAGAATCGCAGGTGCAGGTTTATTGATTCGGGCAATACAGCTGTCAATTGGAGCAGGGAACAATATGCATCGATCGGCGCTCGGGAAGTCGTAATTACAGCAAAGGCACGCCTGGAATTCGGAGGTAGACTGAGCCCGAACACGATCAAATCATTGTCGAGCCCGAAATGACTTTCGTTGGAGCTTTCGACGAGACCGTTATAGATGACTCGCTCGGATCGGCATTCGGGGAAATAATCGTCCCCCCTTCTTTACATATTAATCTTAGGCCGCCGCTTAATTGGGGCCCTCTGGCGCCGGAATTAATGAGGTGGCCGTTTTTGAAGCGTGCCCAAAAATGAATACCGTGTGAAATTGCAGCAGTTCGATTTCGTCAACGCATTTTTAATTACTTAGCGTTTTTCTAATTATTTCGGCTACGCCAACGTTTTTGCTCATTTCATTAGGCAAAAGCGCCCTTTCGACGTTTTTTCTCCGGCTTTTGTTTGCCCGCTCGCTTTCCTTTTTTTTTCCTCCAATCTTTGTTTTTCGCTCCTTTTCATTTTTTCGCCTTTCTATCTAATTTTCTTATCGATTTCATTACGGATGGAGCCCGCAAATTCTAATTATAAAAAGCTTTCTTTCCTAGGAATTTTTGAATCCCTTCCGCATTAACGCTTCGGCAGCAAAACCAAATTCGAATCAAAAAAGATCCGCGATGATTGCCCAGACGCTTTGTAATTAATGCAATCGATCTCCCATTGTCTCCCCTGGAGGGGCGGTGCCGCAAAAACAAAAACCGGTCGTGGCTACTTCTGCTCCAATGGGATGGCCTCGCTCCCAACCTGACCTTCGGACCTCCCACTTTTCCAAACTCTCACTCAGGTACACCTGCAGGGCCCCTACTCACTCACTATCCTGGTTACTCATTTCAACCACTACAAACGTCTTTCTTAAGCTTGCGCTCCCCCTCCTGAGGGTCACATAGGTCCAATCATTGCCTCCAAACCATCACTTTCACAATTCGTTGTGGAACGCGTTCCTCCGCTAATCGACGAAATACTCACTCACTATCCTGGTTACTCATTTCAACCACTACAAACGTCTTTCTTAAGCTTGCGCTCCCCCTCCTGAGGGTCACATAGGTCCAATCACTGCCTCCAAACCATCACTTTCACAATTCGTTGTGGACTCCGCCAATCGACGAAAACGAAGACTTAACCTCAAAAACTACGTGCCAAAAATTTAATTGATAGATAAAAACACCCATAGTATGAAAAGGTTTAGGAAAAAACTAGAAACAAAATTTTTAAAACATGGAATTATTTGCGAACGTCTTAGGACGACATAATATGGTCGCTCGACCTCTCCTTTGAAAACAGCTTACCTGCCATAAA
Source organism: Uloborus diversus (assembly GCF_026930045.1). Taxonomy (NCBI): domain Eukaryota; kingdom Metazoa; phylum Arthropoda; class Arachnida; order Araneae; family Uloboridae; genus Uloborus; species Uloborus diversus. Next base: position 129,908,829 of record NC_072735.1, read on the forward strand.
ATCTCTTTTACTGAAACATCGCTATTCGATTTTACGAAACCTCAATTTTATGAACAATTTTCGTAGTCTCAAACAGTTCATAGTGTAAAGGGTGAAACAACCAATTCAATACAGTATTAAATACAACATTTGTGGTGCCTTGCCAATTTGGAAATCAAGGAAACCTTCCGTTTTTACAAACAGAAACAACACTTGTCGGAACTAATTGTAACAATTTTTTTTTCGGATATCAATTCAAAGCTCTTTTATTTTTCCTTCGAAGCCTCGAAATTTCAGTACAAAAGAACGAAAAATGCTGCTTTTTAAGCTTCAAGCAGGAAAAAATGTAGTGTTGCAAACTTGAAGTAATGATTTAAATGTTTAATCTTTACATTTTCCTTTTTCTCCTTCTAACCCTCAGCTACAAAAGTTTATCTTGCTTTGCTTAGAAAATGAATGCCATGAAAGCTTCAAGTTGAGTCTATATTTTGCTTTAACGCAGTGACAATGTAGAAGCAAACAAACCTTGGAAGAAAAAAATAATTAAGTAACAGGTAAAATATGTGTGAGGGTTACATATTTTCATCACGCAGTAGAACAGTACCAAATGAATTTCTTTACATCTGCAACCTCCGACACATCTTCACATGAAAGAACTTCCACTGAGATTAAATAGCTACCTGAGACCTTGATAAAAACTTCGCTGTCGTGGAAAAATGAGCTTTCGTGTTGGTATTGAGAAAAAGCTCTTGGGTAGAGAGGGTTTCCAAATAAATAAAGACATTTTTCTTAAACCTAATTACGTCCACAGCGAATTTGAAATTAGTTGGTAAATAAGTGTTGTGTCACATGAATATCCTTTAAGATATTTTCATTTCAAATGCTAAATGAGAAATTAACTGTAAAACAATTTTAACTTAAGAAAATGATCTTAATAACAGAAAATAATAATAATAATAATCCAGCTATTTTGCAACAATCGACACACAGTGAACACAGCCTTTCACTTTGTATGAGTCAGACCTGTAATACTCATATAAAGTGAAGAGGTTACATTTGTCAAAAAAAGAACTGATTGTCATGTGTTAGCTAAATTTTTTATCGATTCCTCAAAATTCGTTTATCAACTCTCAAACAACCGTTTGTTTGGTGAAAGTAGTAACAATTTTGATTTCCGCGCGGAAGATAACATGTCAATTAACCGTCAAATCACCCGCATCTTCGAAAAGTGACTTAAATAAAACTACCTACCTTAGAACAAGGAGTTGTCGCAAAAGCAATAAAATTGCTCATATTGTGTATAGGAAATTCTTAGAGCAAACTGTAAAATAATCTCATCTACAAAAAATAAATTTAATAAAACTACATTACAAAAAATTAAAATAATAATAAATAAATAAATCATTTTTTAAAGCAATCAAATTAATTCGTCACCTCTTACTGAAAGAAGAAGGAAGATGGTGCGTTTGTCAAAAAAACCGCTGTTTGTTATGCGTGAGCTGGTTTTTTTTTATAAGGTTGTTTGACTGTTCCCCTTTATATAACACTAGTCTAAAAAAACCTTTTTCTCTGTTACATGGGGAAAAATACCTGATCTTAGTGTAAAATGATGAGCTGAATTCAAATATGCAAACAGATTTCCTCCATCACCCACAAATGTTTTGTAACACAGGACAGAAATTTGAAAGAAATGCGCATATTCACATGCATGACTATTACTAAAATAATGATCAAAAATGTAGCTATTGCTCTTTTCTTTCTGTATTTGGCATCAGAAACATCCCTTTTAAGCATCTAACATTAATCAGCAAAAATTTATACACTTGGACAATGGGGGACTCCTCCAAAGATGCGTTTTTTTAGCGAAATTTTAATAACACTTTGAAATTCTGGTTTTAAGTATTCAAATTCAACACCATTGTTACAAAATCTCAACAAAGTTTTTGAAGAGGCCCAATTTAATCATGGATGTAGGACTCCATGAATTTAATATGAAAGGCCAGTTGAACAACAGGTCCAGTCTTTTTTTTTTTTTTTTGAATTCTTCTTGCCATTGCTATCTTATGTGCATAAGAGAAAACAGCTTTGTATTAATAAATTTAACACTTAAATTTGTTTAATTTAATATTTGGCCAGAAATAATCGTCCTATGATATGCGTTTTACTAAATTTTATCTAAAAAAGATTTACAAATTTCCATATGTTTCCTTCATTTCGATTGAATATGTTAGTGATACCGATGGCAACATGTTTCAATTATGCAATAGTATAAGCTTTTAAACTAAAAGAATTAATAACAAGTCTCGTCTGTTTGATATTAAAATACAAACACATCCATTACAGAGTCAATACTATTACAGTATACTAAAGCATTTTCTTTAGAGTAAAATCTATGAAAGGACAAAATTTCGACTTAGAAGGGAGAGCTCCTGAACATAGGCAGATTTAGGACTCAGTTCCAGGCGAGGGGGGGGGGAGGGAACAAGGTTTCTTTAATTTTGAGCAACATTAGTTGCAATCAGGGTCAGATTTATGCTTAACGGCGTACCGAGGTATTTCAGGTATATCCCTTTGTAGTCCTAAAGTCACCAACGATAGTCAGGTCTACAATTGAGGACTTTGATGCAAGAACCAGTTTAGTCCAAACTTTTTCTTTTTTTAAATTCATTTCTGCGTGTGGAGAATGTAGGAGTTTCGATTGGTGCAGCAACGAAACATGAATATAAGATCAGACCTCTGCTTACTAGTAAATAGTGTTGGGAAAGATATTAGCCAACCAGACACTGATGTTATTTGTTGGTCTTACCAAAAATGAGTGAGTCTGGACTTTCTTGACTCTTGCATCAAGGTCCTCAATTGTGTTTTTTAAATTTAAATATCAACTAGTATGTTGTGGCCATCACGAAACTTTCTTCTATATTTTTCCTTTTTCTGATCCCTCCCCATGCTTGACGAGGAAGCAATATTCCTAACAAAAACAAAATTACACATGCAAAAACTTGACGACCATCCCAATGTCTGAATTATTGTAAAAACAAAACAAAGAGCGAAAATTGAAAGTTACTTTAAAAGCCTTACTTGAATTAATTACAAATATTTTATTTATTAACAAACATAAGATGGAACAGTTAAAAAGTTTAAATCATTGAGATAATATTTCTGATCATTTCCATACAATTAAAATCACGAGAAATACGCAGACGGCAATCTATTATGATTTATCTTTCTTATTGTTGCATTAATAAAACTATTTTTATTCGCAAAAAAAAAAAAAAAAATCAACACCTCTTGGAGCGATTGGAGTCAAAATTGAACCAAAAGCCTGTTTACGTATGGATTCACATATATTCCAAATTTCAACCAGAGCGTAGCATTACTTCTTGAGATAGGGCACTCACAATGGAAAAAAAGAACGGGCGATTGCGCTACCCCCCCTTTTTAGCTGTTGACACCAAAATAAAATCAGCTCTTATACCCACTAAGGGCTACTTGCCGATAAATTTTTCTTTCATTCCGTTCATTATTTATTGAGATACAGCAGGCACAATTGACAACGAAAAACGTTCTATAGCTCAACCCCCGTTTGAGTTATTGACAACCAAAATTGAATCAGCACCTGTTCTTGTTAATGGCAACATATGGACCAAGTTTTGTTTGATTCCGCCAGTTACTTCCTGAGGAATAGCAAGCACGCGTAACTCAAAAAACGTCCCATTGCTCCACCCCCCTTGGAGGAATTCGCGCCAAAAACCAATGGGCACAAGTTCACATACGGGCACATATGTGTACCAAATTTCGTTCGATTTCATGCAGTAGTTTTTGCTGTAGAGCGGCCAAAAAAAACTGGTCACACACAGACGTGACACACATACATACACACACACATACATACATACACACACACACACAGACAGACAGACATTTTCCAAAAATAGTCGAAATGGACTCAGCACACCTCAAAACGTTCGAATCCGTCAAAATTCGAAATTCGAAAATTTGCACGAATCCAATACTTTCTTCTATGTATTAGATATCAGGGCTGTGGAGTCGGAGTCGGAGTCGGAGTCGAAGAGTCGGAGTCGGACTGATTTTGGAATAAAGGAATCGGAGTCGGAGTCGTTGGAAAACATGCCGACTCCGACTCCGACTCCGGGCTTCTTTTTTTCTTTCCTTTTCACTGACTCTCCTTGCATTTTTTTAAAAATTGATTACCAATTGGTTCGATTACATGTATAAAAAGATACTAATGAGAAAATAACTGCCATTATGGCAATCAGCTAGCTTGAATGCTTACCGAACTTTCTGTAGCCGTCCCCTAGTTTGCTTGCTTTTTAACTTAACTAATAGCAACTGTCAGCAAACGGTTTTGTTGAATAACATTTTCAAGTAATCACTTTCAAATAAAAATAGAAATATAGTGTTTTGTTCTATCTCAGTTTAAAATAGTAAAAGAAACGTAACAAATTAGTAAGTCGACGCCTGTAGCTAAGGTTGAAACGTTTAAGTGTGATCGGCAAATTCAAAGAAGTTCTGGCTCGAAAGCACGAATCCAAAAGATTCGATGAAATAATCTAATGTTTTTTTCTTTATTAAGACTATTTCTGTAAGCTTGGTTCTCACTAAAAAGTATGGAACAAAATAAGTGTAAAAAATTTCTTGATTACAACACTCAAGAATTGCAGTTAATCTCAAAATCTTCATATTTAGGTTAATTCTAAAGCAGCCAATAAAATTTAAATTAAAAATTTAGCGAAGAAGAAATATAGGTATAGTAAAAGCTATTCGTACAAATTTGTATACCGCCGCGTTTTGTGTAAAATTAGCTCCTGACGCATATGTGCCCTATTTTCGTTGAAATTTTATTGATGAAATATAATTTAAAATATATTCGTGAAAATTTTCAGAATTAAAGTACGTATTTATATTTTTTATAAACTCTGAAATTAACTTTGGGTGTCATCTACTAGATGGATGTCACCAGGGGCAAACCACTCCCTCTCAAGAACTTGGATTTAGAAAAAAAGTTTTTTTTCTCTCAAGTTACAGCTTTCAAAAATTGAAAGCACACGATTTGATCAATATATATATTTGTTAAACATTAAAGGGGGGCAAATTACAGATAATCATTTTCAAAAATATTAAAAGGGATTTTTAAGTCATCTCACTTTTTAACCCGTAACTATTGGAAAGTTTGATTTTTAAATTGAATTTCTAACGTTTTATGACGTCTTGGGTTTACAATAAAAAACAAAATGCTAAATTTTCATAAAAAGGAATTAAATATTTCAATCTCTGTTAAGAGGTTTTCCCCCTTCCCTTGAATGGAGAGAGGGAATTTAAAAAATACAATTAAAAAAATTAAAAAAAAATCCGGAGTCGGAGTCGGAGTTGGAGTCGGGCGTTTCAAAATCCAGGAGTCGGAGTCGGCCATTTTCCTTCCGACTCCGCAGCCCTGTTAGATATAGAAGAAATTAAAAAATTGCTGACAAAGTCTTTGAACCTTCGCCATTCCCTTAAAATCACTAAAGATGGATTAAAATTTCAGTTTTTGAAATTTGTGTTAGAGCTCCGTAATCATTTTATCTGCCTAAAATTGATTTCCGTTTCAGAAAAAAAATTCTAGAGGGAATTAGTGTTTCCCCCAGACCAAAAAAAGGGGAGTGCGCTTTCAGATAAAAGGGTACTTTTTAAGAGAAGTTTTGTAAAACACAAAAGGTGCTTCTTGTACTTTTGTGTTTTCTAGGTGCATATACAAAGTTCAAGTGCTTTCGATAGTAGTTATTTTTAAAATATTGAAAAGCTTTTTGATGTTTAGTTTTAAAGACAATGCAAAAAACATTCAGATATGTTCTAATCAGATTCTTGTGGATGAGTTATTGAAACGAGAGAGTGAAGTGTTTCAAGGACAGGAATCTTTACCTTTTGAAAAAATTTTTGCTTTTGTGAAGTTTTGTTGATGCTTTTATGGGGCAAGAAGGGTTGATCAAGTTAAGGGTCAAAGATTAGCTTAAAAGCGGAAGGGCAAGGTGCCCTTCTAAAAAATGTAGGGGGAAACACTCGGGAAGCCTGTCCCCTTTCCTTTTAATGTTTTCAAACTTAATATAAGATTATGTTTTTAAAATTTCAATTTCGAAAAATTCCGCAGGAGAGTCGCCGAATTCCTACTGTAACTAAATGTAGTTTAAAATTGGGTAGAGTACACTTCAGTTTTTAAATGCTTCCAAATGAGATCACTGAGCCTCCTTCTCTCTCAAACGTGACCAATGATAGTTTTGCGTTTGTTAATTGTTCAAAGTCGAAACGTTTTCGTAGAGAGCTCCCGATGCTTCAGTGTTCCATTAATTTTACCAAGGGCAACCTAAAATTGCATTTCTAAAACTTCCCATTTCGGAGAACTTTTGGAAGGAGCCCTCGACATTTTATTGTAAACAAAGATAGGCTAAAATAGATTTCATTTTGAAAAAAGAAAAAAAACTTAGAAAAACAAAATCATTTGCAACCCCTTCTTTTCCCTCTCCTCAACGTTACCGAAAATTTTAAATTTTAGGTTTTTAACATCAATTTTAAAAATACCGCTTGGAAGGGAACTCTGGAACCCCTTCTCCCGATTCTTTTCTCCTAATGCCTATATAGATCAACCAATTTCGAAAAAATTCCGGGGGAATTTACCCGATTCCTCCATTTTCTTGAGTCCTTCCTATGTTGTCAGTATAGAAACCTAAGGATGTGTCTTTCAAGGACGTAGCCAAGGGGTGGGTCCATGGGGTCCAGACCCCCCCCCCCCTTCCCGAAAGACCCCCTCTCCTTTTTTCTCAGTTGTTGCATCTCGCATCAACAAAATTTTTCTGAAAGATAATGATTTTATAAAACGCAGCATTCTCTCCCCTTAAATTTTCCCAGTAATCGGCAATTTTCTCAGCGCTTGAGTCAATTCAGAACACGAGAACCTCGTGCAACAACTGCAGGTTCCCAATTTTCGTCTGCTTTTTGCTGTGTCACCTACTCCGTCCAAAACGGGGAAATGTCCCTTTCGACTTTCAAACCAGCTGGGTCCTGTGACCTTGAAACTCAGCCCCTCTCCTTGGTCCATCAAATTGCCATTGGCAAAGTAAAAACAAGCATTTATTGCCACTTCCGCTGTATCCCACAGTCTTATTGGCGTGGTTTTCTTTATTTCTTGCTCTTTTCTTTTTGGATTTTCGTAGATTTCGTAGACGCATGTTGTACGAAAGACAGCCAGAGTGAGGTGCGTTCCTGGTGAATCAGCAATTGAATTCCGATTCTTTTCTGTTTTAATACGCTGTTTTTATCTACATCATACTTATAGGATACATATCTTGAACAAAATTGTATGCAAAAGAAAATTAAGTTTACCCAAACTAGGTAAGTCGTAGTGCTCCCTTTTAAAGTTTTCTTGATAATACGAGCAATTTTACGTGTTAATGTGTTTTTCCATTCAAAAACTAATTTTAGATTCTAAGCCAGCAGCGAAAAAAGAAATTCTACACATTTCGTGTGTTTGAGGATGAGAAAAATAATTATTGATTTTTTTTTTTTTTTCATTTTAACTCTATATTTTTGGCATGGTTCATTTCAGATTCATTTTATATTTTGATAAAAATTTTATTTGAACTTTTAGATTACTTTTAACATCTCTCTCTTTTCTGAGTAAGAAATTACGTAGATTTTTTACTGATGTTCCCAACCCCCCCCCCCCCCCCCCAAATATTTAAGCATGATCATGGAACATATTAAATGCCCAAGAAAAAAAAATTCGTGTTTGAAGGTAAAATAAATAAAATAAATGAATAAATAAAACTTGATGTAACAAACTTTTTACGGTATAAAAATTTTATAGAAAAATTAAATTGAAAATTACTTGAATATTTTACTGTGATCAGTTTATGAAATTACAAGTTCGGCCATATTAACGCATGTAATAAGTAATTTATTAGAAATTATTACTTTTAAATCTTACTGAATTGTGATTCTATGATCCAAAAAGAAAAACAGTTTTTAATTGGCGAAAAAAAAATCTTATTCGATGTTGTTCCATAAAACATATTTGTATTTGCATCATTGGAACACATTTTCTGATTGTTATTCACTGGCTTTGTACTAAGGAGTTATTTAATTAGTGTCTTTATTATTTAATTAGCATCTATGCATCCATCTTTGGTAAATTGTGAAGGTAGCATTAAACGTAACAAAAAACAGGCATGTGCATTTAACTATAAATTACTAGGTGAAAATTACCGCTATTTACTGCGTTACAAGCAAAGAAACAAAAAAGGTGAATACGAGGTAAATGTTTTTGAGCTTTTCTTTTATATATTGCCTTTTTTTTTAAACACTTATTTTCTTCAAGCTAAAGATATTTACTATTTCTTGCAATAGAGTGTTTTGCTAACATCGTATTGAAGGAAAAAAATCATTACCTGCGTCGTAAAATATGATATGTATTGTTGTTAAAATTAACAACATGTTGTTAAAATAAAATTACATAGATGCTAATTTAATTCATTAGGTATACATTCCATTAATCGTCATGTAAAAGATCCCTTAGGTCGTTTGACTGTGAATACCCTTGACAAAATTAAACTCCTTTTGCAGTTTCGCATCGAAGAGAGCTCAGGTGTCTCCATCTGGTGGAAACTGGGCATCAAATTTTCCTGTGACATTCACATCCGCGCCTTAATGGTGGCATATGAATGACTGGATGCCATATCGTTGGTTCGCCCTTGTTCCGCAAAAGGCTAAAGCCTCTAACACAGCCCGTTAGAAAGAAAAAAAATAATGATAAAATACGCCTTTTCCGATATTTAAAATTTTTTCGAACAGCTTTCACCCTTTGAGGAATAGAGACTTCACTTGAGAACACCATTTATTTCTTGCTCCTCTTTTTTTTTCAGCTAACTGAAATCACTGTGTCAGTTGGCTGAAGAAAGAAAAAATATATATATAAAAAATGGTTGCAACAAAGGAAGCCTCCGTCCCTCAAAGACTTAATAGTTTGTTCAAGCTTTTAATTGATGATTAGGAATGATAATTAGAAAACGGATAAGATTGGAAATATCATTCAACTTCGTGTTATCAAAAGAATATTATAAATGTAAATAAATAAAAACTAATTCAAGCTTTTTAAATGAAACCTTGTTAATATTTTCGTTGAGAGAGTTGTGGGATTTTGCATGAAATGTTGTTCAAATCGGACAGAGTTACGTTATGTAACACTCGCATAGTTATACATTCGACTCCATAGATATAGATTTATTTATCCTCATATAAATAATGCCGATGATCGAGTAACCCGCTTGTTTCAACAATGAATTCGCACCACGGCATGATATGTAATTCGATAACATGTTTTGGTAAGGTTTAACATGCAAGGAAAGGCTTTATTGTGACAAGGCTGAACTCGATCCGGTAACTTGAACAATTTTACTGGTAAGACTTAGTCATATCAGAGGAATGAAGAAATGAAAACAATGAACGCTATCTACTGGAGTTTAGGGTTAATCCACTGGTGTTAGAGTTAAAATTTCAACTATCAAAATATCCCCAAACAGGCAATTGCTTCGTTCAAATGAAGAAGAGTTGAAGCAATTTGACGGGTGACTTTCTAGTTTTCAAATAAAATGGCATAAGTACAAATGAAATATATTACAAAACTTTAATATTTTATTAAATTATCGCATGTATTTTCCAAGTAATTTCTAGATCAGTTTTCGCTTTCCGTTTTTCTTTTATTGTGCCCTTTTTATTAATAGAAAATATATCACTTATTTTCAGGAGGATAGAGGTTCACCCATATTTGGAAACTTTGTATGTGATAACTTTCAGTTTAATGTTAATTTACAAACTGACAATAATTAATTTACCACTTAACATAAACTTTTTGTTAACTAATTTTAACTAATGACTCTATTAATTTGAATTATTTAATTAATTTTAGTTAATTATCATATTTTAATGATCAGTTTTAATTGGATTTATCTTAGTCTTGTGTAATTATCAACTACTAATTTTGCTGTAGTATGCCTCCTCTTTTGAAGTTCGTGCAACCTTATGGACCCCCCCCCCCCCTTAACAAAGTTCTAGCTACGTGCCTGTGTCTTTTCAGACTTATAACCATTAATATCTTTCTTCGAAGGCACATACAAAATGCGTCAGTGTTAGCTTTATTTTAAGTTTCACTTTTTTTTTTCAGAAGTTTAGAACTTGATTTAGAAACTTAAAAAGGAAAATAGGAACTAGCGGTAGTTGAATGTCTATGCTCGACTCGGAAAAATAGAGATCCGGTACTGGTTAGTTTAACTTTTTTAATTTACAGAGGTGGGCTAAAATGCTCTTTCGCCCACTGGATCAAGGTCAGCCAGTTCGCCCCTGTTCTTGAACGTTTCCGAGTAATGACTGATTTTAACCGGGGAGATTTCCAAACTCGTCTGAAAGTTTTAAGGACAATTTCAGAAAAGGTACTTACATTCAGCGAAAAACATTCCTCGTTTTTCCAAGATATCTTACTGGCAGAAATTTGGCACTTCAGCTGTGCATTTTTTTCCCAGGAGCGTTTCTGAATTGTCCATTTTGCTCTTGCGTTTAGGCTTCCACAGAGAAGCTTGCTGCAGAAGTTTCACAATATTCTGCATGTTCTTGAAACTGCTGCTGAGATTCATTTTTTCTACGTTCGGCGCCATAGTGGTAATTTTGGAAATGAGACAGCGGATAGACTAGCTAAATAAGCATCCTGTTTTAATATCTGTTCAACGATGTCTGTCCCGGGATCTGACTGGAAATATCCTACTAAAGAAAAAACTTTCCAACTGGAATGTGGAATTTCTTACTTCATGAAAAGCAATGTGGACAAAGAGATTTTTCCTGATTATTTCACGTATAACTAATGCAATATAAACATGCACTAGTATAGCAAAAATACTTGACGTCGATGATGATGGTAATGATAATTACATTTAAAGATACCTTTAGTTTCATTGAGTAGATTTAAGTATTTTTAGTAAATATGTACATATTTGACAATGTGCAACCAATATATAAATCTTACACAACAGAGTAAAGAAATTCAATACTTGTTTTAATTTGTAGTGCACAAATCCTATTGAGAAGCGAAAACTCCACCACTAAAACTTTAAATAAAACAGTAAGCAGATACCCTATAAAATATCAAATTTCTTTGCATGCTATTTGATAATTTTATTTAAAATTCTCCATAATCTGTTACGAAGTTAAAACTCATTATTTTATATACACGTTGCCAAAAAATAATAAATCTCCCGCTTCCATAGATAAAAAATGAAACCCCTCTTCGATATAAAAAACCATTCCTCTTTGGTATAAGATGAAGAAACAAATGTTAATTTCCATAACAAACAAATAAAAACTGCACTGAGGCAAATATTGAATGTGATTATTTGAAGGAACTGAAGATTGATAAGTCTGAGGCAGAAACTTTTCGTTTTCTCGAGAGCTATGATTACCTTTAGCAGTTCAAAAATGCATGCATAAACTTGAAGCGATCAATACAGTAACACAGAATTTACTTAGACCCCGTTTGAAGTTCTGTCACGCAAAGCAGATGCTTGATTTTTTCATCACCAATCGATACTGATGTAGATAAACTATCTTTACATGATATTTTCCAGGTTCTTTTATTCTTCAAGAGTAATGTTGAAAATTAGTAACTGAGCATTTTTAAGAGGCATAAGAGAAATAGTTTGTTGCATACATTATTTCTGAAAAATGAATGGCTAATTAAAAGCCTTTGAATCATTCAAGAGCATCACTTTTTATTATTATATTTTGTTGGAATTTTTGAAACAGTTCATTATGGCAATGAGGCGTTATACGAAATGGAGTAAGAGGATTTGCTCCTGGCTGGAATTTTTACAGAGGTTTTTTATGTATCATCACCTGTCTCCATATTTTCGGTACTGATATTTTGGTACTGATTTACTAATTTAAAAAGTGATAAATAATTGAATCTGATAGTACTATGACGCAAATAAGGTGTTGGATTTTTTCATCACCAATCGATACTGTTGCATATAAGCTATAAGTATCTTTACATGATATTTTCCAAATTTTTTATTCTTCAAGAATGATGTTGAAAATTAGTAACCGGGCATATTCAAAAAGTAAAAGAGAAATTGTTTGTTGCGTGCATGTTTTGTTTCTTAAAAATGAATGGCTAATTAAAATCCTTTGAATTCTCAATAGAACATTAAAGAATATCAATTTATTTAAATTACATTTTGTTGGAAGTTAAACCAGACTCATTGCAGCAATGCGGGGATCATATGAAATGCAAAAAAAAAAGAGGATAGTTTTACTCTGGGCTGCAATGCTTACAGGTATTCTGCATCATCACCTATCTTGCTTTTCAGTTTTATTTTGTTACTGATTTAATGATTTTAAAATTGATAAATAATTGAATCATATTTCTGTCTCGCAAATCACATTTTTTCAATAGTAAAATATAAACAAAAGGCTTTAAAATAAATGGAACAAAGATTGATAAAATAGGTAAGGATATCAAGGATAGTAAGGAATAGTAAGGATATAGGTAAGATCGTGGCCATTTAGACAGTTAATGGGTTACACTCTAGATAAGAAATAAAATTGAAGCAATTTTCAAGGAGTGTCACAGAATTATTTATTTTCAAGGACTCGAGAACAGTTGAAATTATTTATGGCACGTCATTTGCACTTTCCACTCTCTGAGTATCTCATACTTGATTGTATAGTTTTACTGAATTGATCTTACTCTGTAAGAAGCACATGTCATAGAAAAAACTTAGGATTTTTCATAACAACATTTTTTTTTTCAATCACAAGTAGTGCAGAAAAAGAATAAAGGTATTGTAATAGTTTTTATTTGTGCTAAACAGATTGACAATATTCAGTAGAAATAAGATCAGTGGTGTTCACATTAGGCGCTCCCATAGGTTCTCCATGTACGCCATATATTCTCAAACATTTTTTAGACATATAGCGTATACCCTCAAGTTTCTAAAAAATTCATATAATGACATATTACGTATATGATCGCATATACATATTATGCGTAATGGATTACTGGGAGTATACCCTTAGAAAAATAAATGGGAACATCACTGAGTAAGATCAAGGCAATCAGTAACCAAAGAACTTAAAAAATACCGAATTCGGGATTAAATATAGCAAGATATGAAACCTGAGAGTCACAAAAATTTTTCTCGAGCAATATGTTTCAGAAACACGAGGACTATGATTTTTGCACGATAATACAAGATGTATCGAGGAATTTAATTTGTCACATTTTGGTTTTCCCCTTCCCCTTGCATTGAAACAAATTTTAAAATTTAAGGTTTTTCACAACATTTTTTCGAATATTCAAGGTTTTCGAGCACTTGGAAATGAAACTTATTTTCTAAATTCTTTTTATTTTTTTAGGAACGAATCATGCATTGTTTTCGGGATTTGGGGGCCCCCAACAAAGCGGTAACCCAAAGCTAGAGCTTGTTTTACGTAAATCCGCCCCATATGGTAATATGTGCATAGTTTCGAAAAAATGATTTTTTAAAATCAAGTCTATCATTTTTGCTCACCCTGTATAAAGAGATTTTAAAAATGAGAGCTGAATAATAAAATTAAATAAACGAGCTGATGTGTGCATCACATGACTTCCTTTTACTCCAATTTAATGTCATTTTCCCATTATTGGTAATTTCAATGGGATTCAATAGTTTACTCTTTAAATATCACCAACAGTGGCCAAATTGAAACCAGATTTAAACTAGTATGTTGTGGCCATCACGAAACTTTCTTCTATATTTTTCTTTTTCTGATCCCTCCCCATGCTTGACGAGGAAGCAATATTCCCAACAAAAACAAAATTACACATGCAAAAACTTGACGACCATCCCAATGTCTGAATTATTGCAAAAGCAAAGCAAAGAGCGAAAATTGAAAGTTATTTTAAAAGCCTTGCTTGAATTAATTACAAATATTTTATTTGTTAACAAACATAAGATGGCAACAGTTAAAAATTTTAAATCATTGAGATAATATTTCCTATCATTTCCATACAATTAAAATCACGAGAAATACGCAGACGACAATCTATTACGATTTATCTTTCTTATTGTTGCATTAATAAAAATATTTTTATTCGCAAAAAAAAAAAAAAAAAAAATCAACACCTCTTGGAGCGATCGGCGTCAAAATTGAACCAAAGCCTGTTTACATATGGATTCACATATATTCCAAATTTCAACCAGAACGTAGCATTACTTCTTGAGATAGAGCACTCAAAATGGAAAAAAAGAACGGGTGATTGAGCTACCCCCTTTTTAGCTGTTGACACAAAAATAAAATCAGTTCTTATACCCACTAAGGGGAGACCAAAAGGGGAGATGCACAACTAGACCTCACTAGGTGTCTACGTACCAAATTTGAATTTTCTTGGACATGCCGTTCTTGAGTTATGCGACATACATACCATACGTACATACAGACGTCACGAGAAAACTCGTTGTAACTAACTCGGGAATCGTCAAAATGGATATTTCGCGTGTATATACGTTTTTAAGCACTTATCCACGTGTGGTCGAGTCGAAAAAAAAACTCAACATTCATTCGGGGGTAAGCAAAATGGAAAATAAGGTCGATTTTTGAGTGAAAATCTTTTCGCGAATACTTCCTTTTTTGTAAAAGGAAGTAAAAAATGCGACGAAAATTAAAGTTAAACTAATTAGAAAGGGAACTTTGACCGAAAAGCAGTACCGAAACAGAGCTCCGGTGTTTCGACGTAAGTGACTCCTGTTTTCATATTATCTGCTAATTTTCTATTAAATCCTTGTTCAGCGGATGTTTTGTGTGTACGAAAAAGTCATTATTTAAACTGCTGTTGACAAGAGTTTCCTTGCAGATTACACAAAGCGGCTTAGATAATCACGCTTCTCCAGTTTAATAAAAACGCATTTCTTTCCAAGTTCAACAATTTGTTTCTCTCTTTTTCATCCATAGGTAAGACGGTAGATGACCGCAGTGTTCACTTTCAACACCCTGTGTTGTTTTGAAATCAGAAGTTTAAGTTGAGCCAACCTTGCTTAATCTGCGAAGTCTCAGTGTTCGTGGATAGAAGAAATAACGTGTTTTTCAATATTAATATGACTAAGAATAATATAAATCTGGTTATATTCTTCATCATAATTATCAATGTTATTATTGATTATTCTCCTTCGTCCTCTTCTTACTATTTATTCAAGAGCTACACTATTTAGCTATCTTTTTTTTCCTATAACGATTAAAAATTCCGCTATAAACATATTGTTTTTTCGATCTTCCTACTTCCTTTATCCATTTCGTGATTCCTTAGGGCAGGGCTTCTCAAACTGTGGTCTACGGACACTTGGGATTCCGCCAGCCCTTGGTAGAGGATCCACCGCAAAAATTTCGGGCGGAAAAGTTGAAAAAATGCTAAATGATATTTTAATAATGCTTTTGCATTTAAAAACCAGAATTTAAATCTTCGAAGCATGGAGTTGTCCTTAGAGCACTACTTCTCGACATCTCTCGAGATGCAATACTGCAAGATCGTGCCTTGGTGGTCGGTCCGTTTTTTGTTTATACAAAACCATGCAGTCTGTTTTCATGTGAATACGAATTCATGGTAGATATAACTTCAGACTGGACATTGAAATCTACTTTCCATAATACTTACCCAAATTTTGACTTAATCTAAAAAACAAAAAAATACCAAACGTGTGTTTCTCGTTGGAAAAACAATGTTTGTCTTCCATTGCTTGCTTCTTCCACATATGCGAATCCATATTTTCAACCCATGCAGCCACCAAAACTTAACATCAAAGCTGTCTAGGTTTTGAACCTGATATTCGACTCCAAGTATAAACATTTAAACCCAATGTATTAAAATTGTGCCAGATAAAACAACCTCACTGTCATTCATCCCATTATTCCTACATGTATAAATTTGAATTTTAATCGATTTTTTGCCGATTGATTTCTATCTCATCAATTTGATTTTTGAACTCCAATATTTGTTAATAAAGTTAAGCATAGTAAAATACCTACCTGACCAAGTACTTTTTTAAAAATAATAATGTTTCCCTCTAATTAGTAGCGGCTAATTTATTTAGTTCAATTAATTACAAACTAAAAACATCTATTCACTCTTATGACTGAGGTACGCACTGAATATTAGTATATGAAGGGGTCCGCTGGCAGCAAAGTTTGGAGAGTTAACGAACCACCGATTGGTAACCCAATGGCTTAACTATTCTCTAAAAATGAATTTGAAGAAAAAAGGAAAAAAAAAAAGGACAACCAATAGTCCAAAACAGTTGTTCTTTCTTCGAATTCTAATTGTAATTAAATACATATGATAAATTCATACAGCACAATTTCATTAATGAAAGTTTGAATAAAAATTATAAATGTTAAAATGAACAAGAAATAAGCAAAAATTTAAAAAAACAAAAAAAAATTACCTAGGAATGGCACAATATCGATAGTTAGAGTCATCTTCTTGAAAACTGCTTGCTCCATGCACTGAATAAGGTCTCATAATATCTTTGCTTTCTTTTGAAATTTTAATATCATTATCAAATTTTTAAAAATAAATAAAAACTCCACTTTTCTTTTTAAACAAGTACGAAGTAACTGTATTACTAGTTAAAATTAATCGTTGCTTTTAGGAATAAAATATTGTTACAAATCCTGTAAATAGTAATTATTGTAGTAACGTAACCTGTAAATAGTTTCCCGTAATGAATATACAACCCCTTTTCATATGGCTAAAATATACGATCCCTATTCCCTTTTTGTTCATTGATAAAATTTGATAACGGTCTACTACTTTACAGAAGCGTGTGGAATATTTGAGAAATTTCTTTTCGGTGTCTATATAAGCCGTTAGCGATGGATAAACGGGGAGTTTCGATTGATATTTCGAACTGGAGAGCATTTTTGCTCTGTTTATTGCGAGGCATTTCGCTGTGTTGTTTTCGTATTTGGAAGTAAATACGTGTGTAAACGTTGAGTTTACGGTGTTGTGTGATAATTGCTTAATTGCTGATGAATAATTTAGCAGTTTGTTGACGATCTTTCCTGTACATAGTGTAAATAAATTTCCTGTGTTTTTATCAAGAACTGTGTCTTCATTTCAAGAAAGTGGAAGTCGCGCCGGAATCCGTTACAATATGATCACATACATTTTCAGTAAACTAACTATAATGATTGGGGGAGGGGGTAGCCTAGGGGGCCATATATACACCCCAGTTTAACGTTAATGTCACTCTAAAGCAATTGTTCTTTCTTAAGCCAACAATTACAACAGCGTTAAAATACATTAAAGAAAAGCGACACTATGCCATTTTCATTAGTTTCGAAATACATGTTAAAATACTAAAATAACAAGAAACTGAAGTAGAAAGGTAAAAAGTATTAATGACCACTCTAGCACTTTCATCTACTTAAAAATTTCTGTTTCATAAAATTTCAGGAGATTAAAATAAACTGAACCAATAGAATGCTGTCAGACGTTTTCAAACGCGTGAAGGAATGTCTCGATGGCTGCCCATAAATTATGTTACACTTTTTTTTACAAATTGAAACCCCCTTTCCCCCTTTGTGACAAAGTGTCACACTTTACAGTACCCCCCCCCCCCTTCCTTTGTAACATGTCACGCTGCTTTTCATAAGTCTATTGTATGAAAAAATGTGTGATGCCACACTCTTTGTTACCCCCCTCTCTTCCCTTATCACAAACTGACATGTACCCCCTCCCCTCAAAGCATGATATCATTTGTGGACTACCCCTAAGTCTGAAATAAAAATGTTTCGTAAAGCTTCTTTCGACATGTTTAGAAAACATTGCAGCTTTGTTCAAAAATCTCGTGCACGCTCTGTTACATTTGAGACAGATTGATTGTCTCTTTAAAAGAGTCGTAGAGTGAAACAACATATGAATAGAATAAGTTTAAATTTCATAAAATAGTTATTTAAATTCAATACAAGAATGATAAAATATCCACACACATGTCTAGACATAACATATTCAGGTTACACACAAAACCGAAGATCGCAAAAAATACACTGAAAATTACAAGTGAGGAGCCACACTACGAACAAAAAAAAATCCTGAAACTGCAGTAAAAGAAAAACCGAGTCCGAAAATGCAAAAGGAAAAAAAAATGCATACGTCATCGACGCCGGCAACTCTGGCCTTGTGACTAACATTAGAAATTATAGTTTTTGCAACAGAAGAAAGCTGTAATGATTCCTCCCCCCCCCCCCCAGACACTGAATATATTTTTTATTTTAAGAAATAGAAAAAAAAAAGTTAGGAGTAAAACACATGCATTTCCCCCTATATTCAACATGACTATAAAGTCCCCTCTCTTCTTTTGGTCTAAATTTTTCGAAAGGAATGCATTTTGCAGTGATAAATTTATAAAATAAACGGTATTCAGTGTTGAAGCATAAGGCGCAGAAAGGGGTGATAATAATAGATCATTCATACAAGTCGAAAATTACAGAGCATGTCTAATATTCCATTTTAAAAGAAATCGCAAGCATTCTGTTGTTAGAAGAAGCGAGTAGAAAACGAGCTGATGTGTGCATCACATGACTTCCTTTTACACCAATTTATTGCTATTTCCCTATTATTGCAATTTTAATATGATTCTCTCTCTAACTCTTTAAATATCACTAGCAATGGTCACATTAAAAGCAGATTTAAAAAAAAAAAAAAAAAATCGCCAAATTTTTCGCCAAGTTGGCGACAAAACTTGGCAACCAAAAGGACTGGCGATATATCGCCAAGTGACCGCCAAATTATAACACCACTTGAGTTTGCATCGAAATTAACAATGATTTCCCCCCAAAAAGGTGCAAAAAACCCCTTTAGAAACACCCGAATGCAACCAAAATAGGAGGTGCACAACTAGACCCCACTACGAGTCTATGTACCAAATTTCAACTTTCTAGGACATACCATTTTTGAGTTATGCGAGATACATACGCACATACGCACATACGCACATACACACATACGCACATACATACAGACGTCACGAGAAAAGTCGTTGTAATTACCTCGGTGATGGTCAAAATGGATATTTCGCGTGTCTATACATTCTTAGGCACTTTTCCGCATGTGGTCGAATCGAAAAAAAAACTCAACATTCATTTTGGGGGTGAGCAAAATGGAAATTAAGGGCGATTTTTGAGTGAAAATTTTTTCGCGAATACAATACTTCCTTTTTTGTAAAAGGAAGTAAAAACTCACCCACCAAGATCCGAATTCGAAGCAGTGCGACCATAAGTATATGGTTTTGTGCGTTTTTAGATTGAGAAAAGCTGTAATTTAGATAAGTGCTTTTGATGAAGGTGAATTTGATTTCGTAGAAATCGCGTTTGTGCCCAAGGACATTCTTATCCTATAGTACTTAACGCCTTTTAAATCGGCGTTAAAAGAAACTAATTATGAAGACTGATTTCTTATTTTTGTATGATTTAATGTCTGGAAAGTATGCGTATAAAATTTTTGCCTTCACATACATAACAAATATTTATATATATGCAGGTGTGAACCTGCAAATTTTTCCAGTAATGTAACACCAATTGAATCCTGAGTCGTGACCAATTTTGTGTGAAAGGGAAATATTTTTTTTCCCCAGAAAAGGCAGTAATAGAGTCATTAGAATTTTTATGCCAATAGTTATACACAAGAAAATGCTTAGCTATACTTTCAACTTCAATTGGCACAATTAGAAATATTAAGACTGGTGCTCATTGGCGCAGCCAGAAATGGGGGGAATTTCTTTATCAAAACAGTCCTTTCATATGTTTCAATTTTTGTATTAGAATACGCATTTATGTTTAAACCAATGCCTCTGCGGGGGGGGGGGGGTCCCCCTCCAACCCCTTCGCTGCGCCACCGTAATTTTATGCGAGAGTCGGTAGGGTGGCGCACAGTGGTTCAAGGGCGGAAAAAAATAGCCATTTTAAGTTTTAAGATAAAAATATTTCGTGCCGTAATTACTTAGCCCTTGAGTTGTAGTAACTTACTCCATAGAGTTTTTTGAAAAAAAAAAAATCGCTTTTACAAAAATAGGCCAAGATTGTTGAACAATTATGTTTTTACTTTTTTCGGACGTACGCCTTATACTTCAGTTTTAATTCATTCGTTCAATAAGGAGGACTAAAATTTAATAAAAGTCATTTCTGATTGGTTTTTCACACTTATAGGATGCATATTACATTGTAGTTAAGAATTAAAAAATTCATCAAAATTGAAAACTACCTGAAATAAAAAAAACATCATTTTCTTAAAAATATAATGAAAAGTATTATGGAATATACTTTTATCGACGGCTTCCGGTGAGCTAAAATTTACATGTATCAATAGTTTAATCCTTCCTGTAAATAAACAACAACATTTTAGCTGCGACCACCTGCGACTGCAGTCGTGGCAGATGTTATGTTTGATCTTCGCTATTTACGAATACCAATATAGTAAGTTAGAAAATAACTCGTAACGGTATGACAGGGGTAAATTGCTTTTTTATCATAGGAATTGGTCATCAAATTTGACATGCTCCAGACTAACGTATGTCACACTTTCACTACTTTGCAGGAGAGCCTAAAAACGTTTGTTTACAGTTTCGAAAGTTGGGGCTTTTGAAACATTCATCAATAAATATAGAGGATTTTTAAAAAACAGATTTACTTTGTTATGGCTTAATGCGGAGCATTATTCTACATGCAATGCAGTAGTAACCTGAAAATAACAATTTTCGGACCCGTTTGGTTTTAAAAAAGATACATATGAGAAAGAAATTTTTTAAACTCATACAGAATTATATATAAAAAGTTAAATAATCATTCTATTCATAAAACAATGAAATTAGAAAATCATTAAACGTTTGAAATTTCTGATTTCCTCTTCGAAATCATTCAAGTATAAAGCTGTTCTCAGTTTGTCAAATATTGTTCGAGGGTATAAATTGCAATAAATAAACCTTGCGTGTGGCGTACGGCTGATTTAATTTATATTTTTCACTAAAATAGAAATGAATTTGAACTACAGAGAAACCCCGATTTCACGTTTCTCAAAGGCCTGAATCAAACATAAATTACATAAAATACGTCAATGCAAATCCAAAAACATTAAATATGGGAAAACGTAAAATACGGGAAATGTATAAAAACAAAAATCAGATAAAGAAACAAAAATAGTAATAAAGGTTGCTGCGATGACGCTTATAAAATATAAAAATGCGATATTTTACAAAAGAACATTATTGTACACACCAGTTTAGATCATTCTAACACATTAAGTAACGAATTCGGGAGTTTGGGTTGAAAATAGTCAGTAATAATGAGTCATTGAATTCAAAGTAAATACAGCATCTTCCAGGATTGGAACACTTTGCAAAGTTTTTCCTGGTCTTTATGATAAAGAAAATAGTCTTACACTATTATTAAACTCTTAAATGCAGTATTGAAAGAAGAGACGAGTTGTGTTTCCTCTTCTTCTTGTTCATCATCATTGGCGGCCGATAAGTCCATAAGGTCAGCTACGGATGGAGCAGAAGCGTTTCTGTTTTCATGGATTAACTTTCAACAGAGTGAATTATGTTTAAAAATGCACAGAGGGAAACACTTTTCTTAATTTTAAAACATTTTTTTTTTCTCTTTTTTTAACAGTCAAGGGAAAACGTAAAATGCGGGAAATTAATGAATAACAAACTTTCCATCCGGGTTAAATTAATATATTAGTGTACGGAAAAACTGGGACCTGATGATAAAAAACGTAAAATGAGGGGGAAAACGTAGATTCGAGGGAAGTAAAATCGGGGTTCCGCAGTGAATACGATCAGCAAGCATGAAGATAAATATTACCATGCAACAATTTTAACATTTTCCAAAGCATTTTTTGAGAATATTCAAAGTTATTGAATTTTTTCCGCTTTTTTGTCGTTTTGAACCACTGGTGGCGTCGTGGTAAGGTATTGTACTTGTACGCCTTGAACTCAAGTTCTGACCCGCGGGGGCCACAGTCTGTTAATTTTCGACATGAAAAAATTGGTCAGAACCCATATCGTATGATTGAGTGCATGTAAAAGATCCATTGGGTATTTGTTTGTCTTTGATTGGTCATCGGAAAAATTGAAGGGCTCGGGGCAAGAATACGATATGCCACATGATGTGTATTTTTCAGTAGGCCATTTTCCAGCTTAAAATATTTGTAGAATTTTTCAAAGGATTATATATTCTGCAATGCTAAAACCAGATTTTTTTCCTCTAAATGACATAATCCATTGCCATGTTTATTTCAATTTTAGTTATGGAGAACAGAAATTTTGATCGAAAAGTCACTCTTTGTGGCTTGTCACATTTCTGCCCCGAGCCCTTTAATTAGATCTCTAATGCAAATTCACATCGAAGACAGCCCAGGACCATATCAATTTTTTCTTCCTTTTAAACTTTATCAAATTGCTGAGTTGCGGAAGCCATTATATTTAGCTTTTCAGTTAATGGTTCCTCACTTTTTTTGTAGAAAATTACGTTGATAACTGTGGAGCTGTCCATAAATGATATCACACTTTTGTTTCAGCATTTTTGACCCCCTCTCTCTCCCCTTTGTCACACACTTCAACTCTACCCCCTCCACCCTTTGTCACGTGCCACACTATTTTTTCATTAACATATCCTTACGAAAAATGCGGTGTCACACTACTTTTAACCCCCTCCTCTTTCACAAACTGTCAAAATTTTGCGAACCTCCACCTTCCATGTGTGACACCATTTCTGAACAATGTGTGACACTACCCTGTACCTAGCTTTGGAGAGAAGCGGAGAAAAAAAAAATACACAAGCAGTTGCATAAAGCTTGCATTAAAGACAGCACCTGAGGCTTCTTGTGCAGAGTGTTATGGCGGGGGCCGGTTTTCTGTTTATTGGGACAGGTAAGCAGAGCCCGGGCAAAGCTAGCCCCAAGTCTCTCAAGGGCGAAGAGGTCAAGGTATCTTCTGGAGCTACTTCATTATGGACGGGTAAAGGTAGAGAAGCGAAGAGGCAAAAAAGAAAAGATAATGGAAGTTTTGAGGCAGGTAGCTTTTGGCGAAGTCCTGGATGGCTGCTAATTTAAGGGTGGAAAGTTTCTGCAAGTTTTTTTGCTGCAGAGGTAGAAAGAGGTTCGTTTTCAATATGAACGAAAAAAAATAGAGCTTAGTAAAACGCGGAGAGCAAATTTATGCTTACGTGGGAATTTTTTTATTTATTTTTAACTTCCTAAGAAATGCAATCTTCAGCTCAAATTATGCTTACCTGCAGGTAGATTTATTTTTTAACTATTGCAAGAACTGCAATTTTCAACCCAGTTCCTGGAAGAAATTAGAGGTTCCTTTTCGGATTCAACTGAAATATTTTGCTTATCCCACCACATATTTGGTTTTGTGAAGAGAAAGAGAAAAGTATTGGTATTCGCAAAACATTTTTAGATTTAAGACTGAAACATAAGTAATGTGTTTGAATTCTGTGAAACATCACTAACTCGCCGTCTAGGGGACAGGGACAATAAAAAAAAATTCAAATACCTAGTTTTTATTTCGATTGCTTTAAGGAAATTGCCTAAGAATGATGTTCATCCGTCACCCAAACTGATTCATAAAAACTTATGTGAATCACAAACGGCATGCTTGTTTCTCTAAAGAATTAATAAGCAATACTTGCACAAAAAATCCTTCCCCAACCCCTCTGTAAAATGCTCCAAAATTTAAAATGCTTCTACAAGTTTTTGCGAAAAAAAAAACATTGAGCATAAGACAAAATTCAGTGTCTTAGAGCCCTGAAAAGCCCTCAAGTGTATTTTGGTGGCCATAAAGAGTTTGATAATTGATAATTCCCCAAAATGCAATATTCGTTTTTTCGCTACGTTGTAAACTTAATCATACAAGTAACGCAATTTAACAATATTCTATATCAGCAGCCTAAATTACATTCTTGAAGATGCACGTCTCAATGGCGTAGTTGCAGAAATGCAGCCTCAATTCTCACGAAGTTTTCGTCGTATTTAACGAAATGGTTTCGTGAAAACGCTTCGCTTAAAATTTTCATCCAATTGATGAAAATTTCGTGACATTTGAGAATGAGTTCCTGTACTAGTGAGAAAAGAATTTTCGTAAATAATGTAACTTGCTTGACGATTTAAAAAATCCTCGAAATTGGGTGATGCGTTTCTGAGAGTGAAAACAGTCGAAGAAGCAGTAAAAAGTTACACGGTACTTGGTAGCTACTGTGCTTTTTGCGTAAAGAATTTCAACTACAAAGATTTTACCGCAGTTACATATTATGCAACTTCCGCCAAGTACTCTATATGAAGATGTTGCTTAATATCATGGTAAAAACATTGCAATTATTTTTGGCTGTAGAGCTGCAAAATTTGTTTTTATGCAGTCTCGAAGCACAGAAACTAGGTTCACGTGTATGTGTCCTCTATTTATTTAAAAAAAGAAACGCTGTCTGCAAAAAGAAAAAGAAAAACTTTGTTTTTAGGTAATGTACTCTGGCAACTTGAAAAGTTAGGTGCTTTTACAGTTGGATAGTTGGAATCAGGGCTTACTTTCTAACAAAAGAAGTGCAAGTGTCCTGTACTCCTCAGAATCAATATCTGTGGTAAATCTTAAACTATCGAATGAGTAAAAAATCATTGAAAAAGAAAAGACGTACAGGAGTTGAACTACAGAGAATTCCATGCAAATTAACTCCAGTTCGGGTTTGGAATTAAATTTCAAGTCATACGCCTTCTAACCACGTAACCAATCAGTCAGTAGTCTCAGTAAAATCAACATAATAATTACAATAAATTTTAATTGGACAATTCCACGGGTAACTGACATTTTTATAGCAAAAAGTGCATATTGCAATATTCAAAGCGAAAATTTCATTTTACAAAAGACCTTTACTCCTTGATTATTATATTTTTTAAGCTAAATTTAATAGAATAATTGAACTCTCGAAATACATTTTGGATGATTTCAAAAAAAAAAAAAAAATCGTCAAATGCATGGTAACTGACTGACATGCTACTTTTTAAAATGTTTGTCAGTTACAGTATTTTAACAATTTTTCAAAAATCAACCAAAATGTATTTCAAGAATTCAACTAAGCCATTGAATTTAGCTTAAAAAATGCAATAATCCAAACGAAAATATCGTTTGCACAACGTATATTTTGCGTTGAACGTTACAAAATACGTACTGTTTTGCTCTAAAAATGTCAGTTGCCCGTGGTGTTACCCAGTTTTAACCTTCCATGGCTGTTGTTGTTTCACATTAAAACGATATTATATGTGTTGTATTTTGTTCACCTCTACTTTTCTAAAGTATTCCATTTAATGTTTCACAAATGAGTAATTAATAAATGGGAATATTTATTTCTTTTCAGAGGCCACAGCTGGTTCCAAATCCTGGCAGCCCACTCTCACTCGAAACTTGGTGCATGGCTGACTTAGAAAGCTGGCTCTGTGACAACACAACCCTTCTCAGGAACTACGTACCCCCTCCGCAACACAATCAGATCATGGATCTCAAGATGGCTCCTCCAGCCTTCCATAATTCAGTCCATGTGTCCATTCCGTCCCCATCATCGGGGGTCCCAGCAGCAGCCGAGAGCCCTACTTTATACGACAGCCCACCAGGCAAAGGATTCGTGGGGCCCCCGTCCTACATCCAGGTAAAGCAAGAAGTGGATGACTCGGTTGTTTCGGAGTACCCTATGAATCGCATGGGTCCCATGAATGGCCAGACGACTATTGGATCCATGGTCAGTGTAAAGAGAGAAGAAGAAGACGATGGATTTTCAAGTGAGAAAATGGAACAGTTGAGGAATCTGGCGGTGGAACAAGCAGCAAAAGATATCCATGTAGCTTGTGGTGTCCTGGGAATATGTCCTGGTGAGTTCATTCTTCTTAAACGTAGTTTTTTCCCCAGAAAGATGACTGCTACCAAGTCGATATCATTATTGTCTTAGAAAAATTCCAGTTTGAAAAGCCAAAACAATATTGGCATTTTTTTAAATACACAGACTGAAATTATATTTCAGTTGAAAACATGATTTAAATAAGCGAAAAAAATGCTCTCAAGCGGAATGAATGTCAATTTATTCGAATCAAAGTTTTTACTAACAATTAGAAATTTTAGCAAAAGTTGAGGAAGTTTTGTAACTTACAGAAATGCACTTGTAATGAATCAGTTACGTGGGTTTGTTGGGTATAAAGTAATTCATAGTGTACTTTCCAAGTTTTAGATGGGATAGAAAACTTGTCAGAGGCTGCGTTCGGTCTTTTAGGGCTCTGAGCACACGTAATAGATTTTGAGGAGAAAACATTCCTAAGTAGGTTTCAGCTCTAACATTTAAAACACGTCATTGTTGCTCTGTACAAAAATCAGTACAATTTTTAATTCGTTAAGGAGCTCATGACGAGTCTTTTTAAAACGAGTTTAGATAAAATTTAATGACAGTAAATTCAATGTTCCTCATCTGTTTATGCACAACATTCTGGTGTTTATTTTCTTCTTCTTTCCGAGTTTTCTTTCTTTCTTTTTTTTCTTTTTTTTTCTTTCTTTTTTTTTTTTTGTGTGACTGCCTCCTTAAAGAAATGTTCCTTAACCAAAGGTAATAAATGCAAAGTTCTCCTTTGGGACATGAAAAAAATAGTTGGAAATGTCTCTTTTTTCAGAGCTATGTCTTGGGGAGGAAATGGTGAATTAAGACATTTACTCTTTCTTTCTAGAAATGAATTGAGCCAAGTAAAATTTACACCCAAAGAAAAAAAAGCTAACAGATCTGACTATAAAAAAGTGAACGGTTGTATTTATTCCACGAGAAATACAGCAAGTGAAATCGGGCACAAAAAAATTGTATTCCTAAATTCATTGCTTTGAAAAAAAAAGCCAGCTAAAAGAGATAAAACTTAAAAGAAATAAGTAAATAAATTTTAGAACTTATTGTTTCCCAGCTAACACGAAAAAAGTCGTTCACCGAAAAATATTGTTTTTTTTTCCCATGATGCATTTTTAATTGTGAAGGAAAATCTGACCAA
This sequence comes from Uloborus diversus, assembly GCF_026930045.1. Lineage (NCBI taxonomy): Eukaryota > Metazoa > Arthropoda > Arachnida > Araneae > Uloboridae > Uloborus > Uloborus diversus. The sequence continues at coordinate 129,935,938 of NC_072735.1, forward strand.
TTCATTTTTTATAACCATTTATATTAAAAGATAAAATTAATGACAATTATTTTCATAACAACTACCGTTTTCCTTTCTTCTTTTGGTTTCACACACTTTTATTTTATAAAGCAAATTTCACTGAGTCCAAATTTGCTCTTGCATTGTTAAACTCATATGTATACTGTCTTAAAAAGCGAACTATTTCTCTTAGTTTGTACTTTTCCTCACTATAAACACATAAATGCTGTGCACCGGCAATATAAAGAACAACTTCTTTCATTCAAGTCCCCCCCCCCCACCGAAAAAAAGTTAAGAAATACACTGAACATTACTTTGTTCATGAGCAAAGACTTTACACTATTTATACTTTATACCTCAAAGTCTAAAACATATAAATGAATTAAAAATTTTATTTATTTGTATTATTTCTCACTTTTAAAGCCTTATTTTCACCAAAAAAAGGAGGGGGGGGGGGTAAAATTGTAATTCCAACAATTTAGTAAAGTACTTTTTAAAATAATTTTTAGTATTTACTTACAAAAATGAATTATAACTCTAAAAAAGAAATACTTTCTATTTAATTGCTCATGAACTTCTGCGTCGCAATCATTTTAATTAAATGCATTATCCTATTTTGCAATTTTCCTAAATTTCAATTTAACATTATAATTGTTATCGAATTCGAGCTTATGTCCAAGCATCCAAACAAAAAATCATTTTTTGTTATGAAAACTGCATAACGTTCTATTAAAAGAAAAATAATTGTCAGTTAATTAATTCTGCTTCTCAAAAGAAAACTGGCAGGTAAACATCCTGTTCGCCATTTTCTTTTTTAAATAAATGAAAAAAGCAAACACTCTTCCGAACTGTGCTACGCCCGACATTCGTATCCTGGCCGAAAAAAACATTCGACAGGAGAAAAATAAGAGAAAACAGCTTTTTCTTGACTTTTAAGAAAAAGAAAAGTTGCTTCGACGCCCCGATCTGCGAACAGAAGCTTCTGTGTTGTAGGCGAGAAGCAACAAGTTTTTTAAAGATCAATGACCGCAATTAATGTGGTTTTGCGAGGACAAAGCGTTAGTTAATGGACGACTTGTATTGACTCACTGTTTGTTGCTTAGCGGTATCCTGAATGTCTTTCTCAACAAAAGATTAAATTTCTCGTCTGAGCTGATAGTTTAACGTGCATAGAAAAATGTCACGAAAAGAAAAAAAAATGATATCATTTTTATTGATGGATATCAAAAAACATTTTGCATTCAAATAGAGCGTAGGAAAATGATTTTTAAATTGTTTGCATTTTAAAAATTTTTAGACATTGTTCAGATGCCAATAAGAGTAAAGATTCCTTAAATTAAAAGTAACTTGTTTCTTCAAATATATATATATATATATATATATATATATATATATATATATATATATATATATATATATATATATATATATATATATATATATATATATATATATATATATATATATAGCTGGTTGTTGCCACAGTAATGTAATTAAATTAAAATATGCTTCCTAAGCAGTGACGTAGCAAAAAGATTTTATTATAAAAAGGGTTTTAATTTATTTTTGCACTCACACTGATAGATACAACAGCTAGGCACAGATAGATGTAGTTATTAGATAATAGGTATAAATAGATATACAGACAGATAGACAGACAGGTACATAAAGAGAGTTATAAACAGATAGATAAAAATGCGTAGATATACGGACAGGTAGTTAAATAGATAGATATGTAGATAAATAAACACATCGGTATAAATAGATAAATGAAATAGATAGCCAGATACAAATAGATAGATAGATCGAAGTAATGGATAGCCAGATACAAAATATGTATGCATGAAAAGGTAAATAAATGAAGCAATAAATTTTAAAGATTCGATATACATTGGTCGGAAGATAGAAATAAATATAAATATATAGATCGATCGACAAATAGATAGATAGCTAAAAACAGACAGTCAAATGAAAGATAAAGACACGTAAGTGAAGGAAGAGCGGTAGATACATATATATAATTCATATATTTTTTTTTGAAAAGATAGGCTTTGTTTGTTGCTATACTGCTACAAATTTTGGTTCTTTATGAGGGAGGCTATGGCTATTCCCCCCTCCCTTCTCTCTCTCTCTCTCTTTCATCTATCTTTGCTACGCCATGGATCCGAAGCGCAATTTTAGAATGGATCTCCCAGAGGTTATTACATCATCTTATATCTCAAACAAATCAATATAAAATTTAATCACAAACATAGAGCTCTACCACTTGCTCTTCCACCGTATTCTATTTCGGTATCTACACCTGTGTTTAGGTGGAAAAGAATGCGTAAAAAAAAACCTTGCTTTTTTGTTCCCAACCCTCAGGTACAAAACCTATTCCACAAAAAGAGTCAATTCTAAGAATTCTCCCTCCGTCATTTTGTGCAATTGTGACGCAATATCTAACCTCCTTTCGGGCTGGAAAACATGGCAAAAAAAATGATATCTCTCCCCTATTCGTTTTTTGAAAAGAACATCGCAAAGTGTTCGACGAATTCTTCGTTCACCTTTCTTTCACCCCTTGAAAAGTAGGTCGAATAATATGAGGGAGATGAAAATATAAAACAACTCAACTCAACCTACGAGCATGTGACACATCTTCAGTGTAGTGGGTTTCGCCCCAATCTAATTGCCTACTGGCCAATAAATAACCAATCGGATTAACAAAGAACTGGCGGAAGAAAATAATGCCACTCGATTTCAAATTTGGTTCGCCTTAACGGTTGACATGTTGTTGTCAATAGTTGCAGAACTGCAGACAGTTAGAGTTCAATAGAACTGCATTATATCTTCTTTTTCTTTTTCTTTTGCTGTTACGCTTCAGTCGCTCTTTGTGTTTAAAATCAACGACTCTCAGCAAATTTTATTAGTAGGTCAAATACCATTCTTTTTATGTTATTGTCATTTAAAATAACTTTAGCTCTTCAGAATATTTAACAGCTTTTTTATTCGAGGAATGAATATATATATATATATATTTATTCAACTTGAAGTGTTAAAGTTTAGATAAAGGTTTATTACGTTCAAACTTGTGAAACATATTCTTTTAAAATTGTTAAACCCTTTTCTATCTTTCATGAATGAATTTTCGTTGCGTCACCTTAGTGCTTTGAAATTTATGATAAGAGTTTGATGCACACATTTGCTATAACTTGAAGCAGAAAAGGAGTGACATGGTTATCGCGAAAAAAAAGAATTCAACCATTAAAAATAAGCTTAAAAAATGTGGTAATACAAAATGCAATCTCTTCTTTTTTCCCTTGGAGCAAAAGAAATTCTTGGAATTGTTCTACATTTTTTAATTATTCAGAGCCAAAAATTGCTTTTGTTCGCCTTTCCGTTGCCACCTTCGATATACATAATCATTTGAAAGAAAAAAAACGGACTTTTTTCTCTAAAATACTCATGCGCTCACACGTGTTTAATAGTTTTTCAAAAAAAAACATTTTCTTTTTTTTTTCAAACAAAAAAAAAATAATGACAAGACATAGCGTTTGACATAATTTTCGAAGTCCAGATTTATATTTAGAGAATATTACTATTGTATTTTTTAATTTAAAATCAAAACATGAATACGCGGAAAAAAAATCTCTTAAATTGATGACTTAATTCGAGGAAAGTCTCGAAACGTAAATTATTTTCAAAGTTTGTAAAGTTTCAACAGTCCGTCATCCACAACTTGCTTAAATTCAGCTTTGAAATTAATTTGTAAACTTTATTAACTTTATAATTGCTGTTAAATAACTTTATAATTGCTGTTATTCATTTTCGTTTTTGGCATCAATTAAAAAGTTTACCTCATCAACCAACCCATCCACTCAGCAGGGAGCAAGTATAATAAAAGCATTCAAACAAATAATTTTCAAAGGAATAGAAGTGTTGTTATTTAAAAATGAAAAAAGCCTCTGTCTCTCATTATAAATCAGTTTTCCTTTGCATCAAAATAAGATAGTCAATTAAATAATAATTGTTAAAGTAGAGTTTAAAATAAAGTGAATTAATAGCACTGTGATATTTATTTTTGGTAAAACTTATTTTTGAGAAAAAGTGCATTTGAAAATGGTGCATTAATTAGAATGTAATTGTTTCAAAACAAAACAATAGACTACGAATTCCTTTAAAATTCTTTCTCTCCAATAAAATTCTTAAAACTGATTTTAAATATTCGAATATTCTGATAGAAAAAAAGTTGTAAAAGGATAACTTAATGCTAGATGCATTTTAACTTTTAGATCATTGTCATTCGAGTAGTTCTGATGTCTGAAAAAATTTTCGTAATTTCATTTATCGTAAATGAAGTAAAAATTACGCAGATATTCAAGGAATAAATTGATTCCTTGTGTCACATATCTAGCATATATCGTTCAATTAGTTTTTCCTAACATAAATTCGAGTCCAGACAAAGAGAAAATAGAAATTTACTTCAAAACAATAAAATAATTAAACTTTGTATTTATTTAATTAAAACAGCATAGCTTTTAAAGAACAAAATGCAATTTCTAAGAACAATTTGCATTGTTATGTATTTATTTAACCCACATACCAAACAATAAAAATTAATTGTACACTCAACTCCGCTTTTATTCAATTAAGAAGTTCTAATAACGCTTTGCTTAATTATATTTGTTCAACATCATACTGTATTTCTTGTCCTCATTTACATAAAGCGCAGGTACAGAAAACTAACGTCATCGACAAACATATTCTGAAATAAAAACTCTGCTCGAAATTAGAGTAGTTTTGTAATTATAGTGCATGGCAAATAAGAAATAAAAGTAGCAATTTTTTTCTCGCAAAGTAAAGACTAAAAGTTGTTTTTGAGGCATGAGCTGGAGTAAACTACAAAGGTCTGCAATAACTAAGAAAACGTGCGTTACATTTTCAATGTTTTGGACGAAACTTTTTGACCTACTAACTTAAAGTTCAGTTCGGAACATCTTAAATCTCATCAAAACTGCTCGTTACTACAAGCTTCTTACAACTTGAAGGTAATTTGTAAGAAAATAGCTGTTCTAATGTCGCTCTTCTGATCTAACTTTACAAGTTTTCTCGTTCTTTCTCTCAAAAGTCTTCCTTTTCTTTTATTTTTTCCGAAAGTCCGAAAGACAGCTCATTCCATTATTTCAATTTTCAGCTCTGTTATCTTTAATCTTTACATACTATTTAAAATTTCTGCATATTAACATATCAATTAATAATGCAACTTAGCATGGAAATATGTGTAGTTTTATATAAACTCTAGACTAAGAAAAGTGAAACTACTCTACGGCCAGTGGTACCGTTGAAATTACAAGAAAGATTACTAATCCTATATTTCTACTACTTTAAAGCCATTTCTACAAAAGGGACGAATTGCCTTATGTATAAACTTTCAATCTATTTGAATACATAACTAGCGGTTTTTTTTTTTTTTTTTTTTTTCTCGATATTCCTTTCTATACGTTTTTTTTTTTTTTCTGATTTTTACCTGTCTATTTTTAGGATTATCTGCCTTCTTACTTATCTGTTTAAGCATAAGAAGGGAGATTTTTTAGCAAACTTATCTTCATATTTATATACTCACTCCTCTGTTCTTTCTTATACTCATTTGGGTACACATGTGAATCAGTAAATCGGAGTTTAAAATTTTATTTTATAAATTTATGCGTGTTTGCAAAAATATTTATCTATATCACTGTTCCATCCAGTAATACAAATCCGGTTTCGTGGCTTTCTAGAATTTGAGAAGGTTTCACGCTACCGGATTAAATTTGCTACAATGCCAAACGGAGAAATCGTTAAATTAATTAGCAAATTCCAATTCCGTTCGTTAAAATAGTATTAATAACACCATGATGCTGTTTCATATACGTTTATCATTTTATATAAGGCACTTAAAAGAACAGCCACAAGGAATGCCTCATATTTTATGTCGACCTCTTTATTTAAATTTCACTGCAACTGAAACCGCAGCGAAATGGCTCGTTAGAGTCAACTGGTCTGCAGTTGCGGTTACGAAAACAATGGACATATAACGCAAAAAGCATCATGGTATAAAACTGTCTCGTCAGTCCGTTGCTTCTTCTCTAACGGGGTTAAATGGCTACCAATTCCCACTGGGAAATCAATGAATGTTCCGATTTCACCCACCAAAGAAATCAACTCGGTGCAACGACAACCGACCTAAATAACTTTCTAGGTAAAGAAATTTTTCGTCGTTTGCACGCCTTCTGTGTTTATGTTTCAATTTATATACTTTTGGGGCAACAGCAACAAAATGAGTGTCTTCGGCTGCATTAGATGTGAATCACCAGAATTCGTCGAAGGCGGTTGGTGGTGCGGAAGAAAGGTTTAATAATGCGTAACTTGCAGGGCTAATGCGTTTTTCGGAGATTGTTTCTACGGGTGAAAAACTCTCCGATAATTTTTCTCTCAAATGAAGCATCCTTCCTGAGAAGACCACCCAGTATGAAGATATGATGGATATTTGAATATCGATATCTGTCTGTTGCATGGTTGAATGTCATGAAAAATCAGATCTTTTTTTCTTCTTTTTAAGAAGAGCTTGACAGATCGTTAAGAACACTCTAAAAACAACAATTCCAAAAACAACGTAAAAGTACTCAAATTTGAGCATATTGCAGAGTCGATATGGCTCCGACAATGTAATTTTCCAATTTGAGGCAGTCAACACTCATTTTTGAAACCTTGCACTTAGTCAGAAATGAAACAATATGCGCTCATTTTTGAGTGTGTAATAATTTTAAAATTTAGTATTAACCGAGTTATATACTCATTTTTGAGTATTAAATAATTTAGCACACTTATTTGAAAACATGGGTACTCATATTTGAAACACAAGGTTTCAAGAAAATCTGAAATCATCAATGAAGCCTTACGAAAAAACTTTCGATTAAAATAATAGTTTGCTGTGCTTAAAGAGCATCTTCATCAGGACATAGAAATGAAACAGAAAATTAATAAACTTATTTTTAACATCATATTTCTAGGAATGAAAAAAAAAAAAAAAAAAAAAAAAGCTTCCTAAGATCCTTAAAACAGCGTATTTTTATGCTGAAAATGTTAAAAAAAAAGTCTTCAATTATGGTTCTATCAATCTTTAGGAAAAGGTTCAGAATTATTTAACTTCATCATTTACCCATTTATCATGAAAATTATTTCCTTCCGAAATAATTCATTGATAATATAATGATAATGGCAGTTATTAAATTTTCTGTTATCGTCATTGTTAAATTTTAATAGTATATTTTTTAAAAAAAAGTAGTATTTACTCCTGAATAAGGGGAGGAATACAATTTTAATTTCATAAGTTCTGTACTGTTTGGTATTTGTACCAAAAACAAATTGTTCTCAAAAGCCTGTGATCAACGTGAACCAGGTTTATTCGGATCTCGTATGATATAAATTTCGAAGAAATTTTCAGTTTCGATGTCCCAGAATTTATACGGGGGGGGGGGGGGGTGTTTCAACTTATCTTCAGAAAGGAAAAAACTTATAGCAGAAATGCTGTACCAAAAGGTGGCTGAAAAAATTTACTCTAAAATAATAAATTTCATGAACTAATTAACTTGATCTTCTTTTTTCCGATCATTTCAAATGATTCTTAATTTGTGTAAATGAGGATCACGATAGCTTTTAATTTTAACTGATAAACTAGATAGACACGCTTAAAACTTCAACATTTTGATTAATAAAAGCTGTATGTTTTAATTCGCTATGAAATGGCAAAGCATGGTTGATTTTGCTCATAAAAATGGCTTTCATTTCCGCTGGATTTCGTGGCAAAAAAGGGGGGAGGAACTACCCTTGTCTGGTGTTGCAGCTGCTGGACTTTCCAAGTTATTAGGTATCGTGATTAGTCCAGACTGTCATGCCTTATTTCCCATTCTTTTGAACTCGGTGGTTTTCTCTTTTCTATTTATATTCACTGGGCTGAACTGCACACACATACACACCGGATGTCTCATTAATGCAGGGCTGGTTCGCCTCCCATGCCCAGTAAAGTTTATTATAGGGAAGACGAAAGTATCCTCTGCATGGTAGATGGAGGACATGCATCGTGGTTGCTTGTTCTTGATGGGCAATTAAATAGTAGTTGACTCTCTTAATTCTTTGGAAGTAGGCTTACTGGTGTATGAAACTTTAATGCAGCGTGTCTTTTCCTCTTCCTTCGCTTTTTGCATAAGAATTAAGTAGACGAAGAGGGGTAATGCTGGATACGTTTCTTTGACCACCATGGATGTTATTAAAATTTGCATTCGATTTCATTGCCAAGTCGTTGTGTTTTTCTTTATTTGTAGCCACTCCTGCAGGTTTACTGCTGAAAAACATCTATTTGATTACCATTTCGCCGACGTGACATTGGCCTTAAATTGGTCTTACCGAAAAGCTACTACCATAAACGATTTATATATTTTTTGATAAACTATTGACCAATTAAAGAAAATGTATAGTCGGGGCTAACCTAACCTGGCAGCATGTGAAGGCTACGCAGATCCTAACAGCATTACGATGCTGCCAGTTACGCTTGCCCCAACTATAGTTTTAAAGAGTGTTAACCAATGGATTTGAAAAGATCGTATTGCCTTCATTGCTTATTCTTCAGAGTTGCGTCTTGTTGTTTCATTAAAACCCAAGTTTTAGTGTTGTAGTTAAAAAAACAAAGAATTTGGATCTAATTCGGAAATATTTTTTTAAGTAAGTGTAGTACATTGAATTAGAAAAATTATTTAACAACAAACTAAAAGGAAATGCCAATTAAACTACTGTCGAATCACATTCTAAGTTAATCGAATTCAATTATACATAGTTAAAGACATTTTAGTAAACGTTGTTGAAGCAGAAGTCTTAATTATGGTTTTATGTCAAAGTCGGATTTAAAATTTAAAAAAGAAATTATAAATGTGTCAAACCAATGTTTTAAGCGTTTATTCAATCGCATCGTCCAAGTAAAAAGTGTGTCATGAATGTTTGCAGACCTAAATAAACCACAATAAATAAAACACAAATTTAAATGTTTGCTTCATCAAGGAAATCAAAACATAGAAAACGGAAAAAAATCATGAGTGCATGCTTTTCAACTGAAAAAAATATCCATAGTATTTATTTCGTAATTTTACCGCAGCAAATTGAGCTGTCGGAGCATAAAATGTGTCAAATGTATTTCAACCCTAAACGTTATCTTAAGTTAAATCAGTTAATTTTAAAAGAGAAAGAATCTACTCACGAGTCCCAAGATCAATTAATAAAATAAGCAACTTGGGCTTTTTCTTTGAAATGTACTTGCTTTTCCCTTAAGAAACTTATTCCAAGTTACCAAGAAAATTCATTTGTTACGTATTTGCGAAGCAGGACTTATAAGTTATTACAAACAATGCCAGAATTTAAAAGCTGTATCTAATGAAACTTGTGAATTGCATTTATGCATTATGTAGTTTTACTGTAAACCTACAGTCAGTCATAATGCACGAATTAGGAACTCTAAATCGTGTACTTCAAAATCTCTGATGTCACTCATATCAACCTAGAAGAAGGGATTGCCTCAAGCTGCTGCAATCCTAGATTGATTTATGATTCATAAATGGTAAAACTTCCTCTTCCATCAGATTAAAGTTGCAATCTCACATAATCATAAAAAGTTGACAGTTTATGCGATATGAAGATGGATAAACGATTCTTGCTTTAGCAATTGCACAATGTTTTGTTGTGCTAGTTTTTGCTCGACTAACAACAACGGTGGATTTATTTTAAGGTGAAAAAGAATATAGCCGTTGTTTTGATGAATCATTTAACTTTCATTGCGTACTTTTCACTGAGCATTGGAAAAAGTAAAGGGCTTGCTATGTTTTTTGTGTGTTCTAGAGTAACGTATGGCTAGGCTTGCCAGATTTCTGAAATGTTCAACCGAGACACCGGCAAGCCCCCCCCCCCCCTCCCAAATCAACACCGCTTAGTATTCAAAAGAGGGCTGTGCTAAACACTTGGGGCTAAACACTTGTGGCTGTTTTTTTTTTTTCCTTTTGAGTGTTAGGGCAGTTTATTCTCGGTGTTATGACTAAATGGTAACCAATTATGAACCTAAAACAGAGGCTCTAAACAATGACATAAGCAGATAAAAGTTGAACATTTCACTTCTAAAATGAAAAAAAAAAAAGTTTAAAAGAGACACTTTGAATGAAAAATAAAAAATTGAACAAAATTTAGATATACTTTTCGTTTTATGGGACTTTTTTAGAGTATCTTTTTTTGGTTTTAATCTTGTAAAAATCCTTACAAGCTACTCTGGTATTAATTTTACAAGTTAATGTTACAATGATTAAGTAGTTATCCTAAATAATCCTTCACAGTTAATTATTTTTAGACCTCTTTGGTCATTTGCAACCAAATTTATCTTTCTCCGGGATGTGATGTAAACCGGCCGGGACACCGGGATTTTGTTTGAAAACCGGGGACGTCTGGCAAGCCTACGTATAGTGGATTTGTCTGATAACTAAAATGAGATTAAAATCCATGAATATATATATGTTTTTAGCTTAAGCAAAAACAAAGAATTATGCTTGACTGATGGCTAACACAATAAGCAAAATTGCATTGGATTTTATAGCATTCAAATTCGCTTATGGTCTGTTACATCTGCATTTTTCTTGTTGACGAGTTTTGACCTCTTTATTGGCTTTGGTTGCTCAGAAGCAGTATGCGTTTTAATTAGTTTATTTTGGGTAAACAGTAAATCACTATTATTTCGCATTGATGCTGTATTTTTGTAAATAATTGAAACAAAACTTGTGCATTGTGTCATTAGAAATTTTATTAAACGTTGAGATGATACAATTATTTGGATAACAAATAAAATTCCATCGCTCAGCCTGGTCAGTGAGGCTCAGGTGTACATCGTTAATAATTAACTAACAATTTGAAGGCAAGTTCAACCCATTTTTCCCAAACAGCCATGTTATTTGAACACGAATTGTCCATTCATGTTATGGTTTAAGCTCTAAAAAATATTAATTACCAATATTCTTTTACGTGGGTTGAAGGATTTATTGTACAATCCCCAGAGCATCTAAATGTTTCTTTTCCAGAGAACCAACCACACCCATATTAGTTACGCACGCACACTTCACCCAAATCCGCAACAGTTCTGAATCAATCAAAAAAGTTAATTGCTTTTCGAAAGGAGAAGTTCCGGCACAAGTATAGAACACATTTTTTCCTGCAATTATTCTTCTAATGAATGTGTAATAATCTGTTAATTAACTACACTTGAGCCATCGCAAATCGCTATAATTCTACCTAAAACGTACACATTCTACAGTGCTGGGCAAATTATTAGACTAAGACTGTGTGTTTTAAAAAGCAAATTCTTTACTGATTACATAACTATAGACATAATAACGAACAGTGAAATAATTATCAAATATTTAGTATGCATTCCCTTGTTCTTGATGAGCATTTTAAGTCTTTTTGGCATACTTTACACAAGGTTTATACGTTTTAAAAAAGGAGGTAAAAAAAATTGTTTATACTCACTGTTATATATACCCACATACACATACTCAGTAATTGCCTAAAACTAACTTTAAATATAACAGAACACACTAATAAAAATAACTATTGAACTGTTTAAGCTGATTGAGGTTATGTTCCTGGTAGGTAGATAAACAAAGAACATAAACAAAGCAGACAGTGCTGCCACCTGCAAACATTAAATTATGCTAAAGTAACGTAATAATCAGTGTACAGTATGTACTGTACTTTAACAGTAAAATAAATAGTATTTTAGTACAAATAGTGCACAAAAAACAAAAAAAAAACTCTTTAGTCTAATATTTTGGCCAGCACTGTAAACTATGCTTTTAAGGTTACACAAAGTAGTTTCAGAGTATTTTTAACATTGTTCATTGATTGAACTTTCTACTCAGAAATACATGAAAAGCGAAAAAATGCGTTTGTGAAATTACGTGTAGCTTATTTAAGGAATGAAGCCCAGTTAAGAAAAAATTGGAAGTGGGATATTAGTGTTTTACCAGCATTCGGAACTTAGTTGACCTTACTGCGAGTCTATTATTCTGTATTCTCTCAGTTTTTTAATTTTCTTTGATTTTCAGCAAGTCTCTCTCTCTCTCTCGCACCCCTCTCTCTCTCTTTCTTGCTATAATAGGAACAGGGGGCCCTCGGGGGTGATGTCTCTCTCTCTCTCTGCCCCACCCCCTCTAAATCTATCCTGATAGGTTTATGGATGAGGGGGAACCTAGATACATAGATAAATAGGATAAATGTATTTGATAGGTTGAATATTTGATAAGTTGAGGCAAACCCAACCTGGTAGCATTGTAGAGGCTACGCAGATCCTAATCGTAGCATTACGACGCTGACAGGTTACATTTTCTCCCCCAACAAAAAAAAATGATATCTCTTACTCATTTTCAAAGAACTTATGCAAAGATATTTTTAAATAAGAAAATTAATACCTTCTAAATATCAGAAGTGTTTATACTTAACTCCTTATCCACGAATAGGTTTGCAATTTTAATTATTTTTGAGTCAAAGTTTTCTTGGACTCGAATAATAAACCAGTGATTTCACTGATCAACACATTTAGCTTCGTCATCTTTTAATTACATCATAATGAAAGTCATTACTTTAATTTAGTAACAACTATTACATTCATTTATGACACTAAGTAGGAACTTTTTTTTTTCACCTCGTCTTCCTCCGCCGGAAATAAATATCGCGTGCAAACATCATTATTCGACCTGTTGCACCTTTATCAGTGTGAAAAGTATTTCCGGCGAATGTTTTAGCCTGCGATTCTGGCGGTTGTTGGACATATTCGACGCTGCTAATTTACGCTTGATGAAATCTTTTCCGACTATGCCGCGGAATTACATTCCATGTTATCACCTGCTTTACAACAATAGATGGCCGCATTGTTTGTGGCAAGCATCAAGTTAAGCTCCAGAGCTTTTATTTGTTAGAGCCACTCATTGAATGAATACATTGAAAAAAAATTTTTACGTGAAATCACGAAAACTTATAATTTGTATTACAAAAAATAAATAAGCTGATTTTAACGCAGAAGGGCAGGGAAAAAGCTACAGGAAGGGCAGAAGATATTTATTTCTAAGTAATATTAAATCTCATCAAGAAGTAAACATACATATTAATTTCTAGAAGTCTCCATTAAAACACACTGTACAACTCAGAGTAAAAACTGGGCCTTTTTCTTTTTTTAAGACAGTTGCAATAGAAGGTTTAACTGTTCTAAAGGGGTTAATTTGACTCTATATAGTTTAAGGAAATAAAAGAAACAAGAGAGATAAATTTTAAATTTATATGAATTGACCAAAAAAAAGTATCATTATTATTTGCTAAAAAGTAAAATACCCTCGAATTTTCTAAAATATTGATTTTAGCATTATTATGGTACGAATGCAAAAAATTAGTGACTTCAGTCAAATAAGAATTTTGTAAAAGGGATAAAACAGATATCGATGAAAAATTCGTTTTCATTATAGAAAATTTTTACATAGGAGCAGTTTTCAGATTTTTAAATGATTTTATTCATGTATTGCCTATTTATTTTATCTTTATAAACTGAAATGTATGCATCCATAAGTTCAAGTAATTTTCGAAGCATCAAGCACTCTTTACAAAATAGTTAATCATTTTATCATACGTTTTCCTTATCTTATCCATGAAAGAGTACCCGGTCAAAAAGATGCAATATGCTCTTTATCTCGCTTCACGATCATACCTCATGGCGTTTCTTATTAGTCTCTTTTGGCGATAGCTTATGTGGAACCCAAAAGCATCTCAAAGTTAAACTGATACAAAGAATCTCAACAGCCACGTCTAACATAAAAAGACGCAAAAATCTTCCCGAAAACATATAATCAAGTCAAATGTGCACAGACGATGTAAGCATTTTAATGTATTGGTTCCTGCGAGAGATCTAAACATTGCCAATACAGTGGAATATGTTAACACGAAAACGCTTAGCACGAAAAAATGGTAAGCACAAAATGACATAGTAGTCCATACAGTATACTGTACAACTAAATACAAATAAATTTTAACAATAAACTCTTATAACATGAAAAAAAAATCGGTACACCTTCATTTGCGTGTCAAACGGTTTCCAATGTATAATACCCAAGGAAATATGCACAATGCATTTTTTTAGTAATAACATTAAAATAAATATTATTTCTGAAACTTTACATAGATGCTTATATGTTTTCACAAATATTGTTTTGTAATTATTTCCTATCACAACCCGAAACTATCAAGGAACTGGTTACAAAATGACAAACGTTTTATTTTTCTCTTAGATAGTAAATTATCCTCTCTATTGTTATAGTCTTTACTCTCATCTACTCAATCAGGGAGTTTCGATTACATAGGGCAAAATATAATGATGTTTGCTAGATTTTTTTAAAATTTAATTTGAAATGAATGTTTGTATTCAAAAAACCCTAAATTGAAATAAATTGAAATATAAATATTTATTGTGATATTTTAAAGATTTATTTATTTAGAAAAATATAGGGAAATATTCATGTTTTGCTTATTTTGTTCGTCAGATCCAGCGATGTGGAGCTTGGACGAAGCCAAATCCTGGTTACTATGGACGCTAAATCAATATGGCATGAGTACAGACATTGTGCAACACTTCAATATGGATGGATTAGGCCTGTCCACTCTCTCAGAAGCTTACTTCAGGCAGAAAGTGCCCAACGGTGGAGACATCCTCTACGCACAGTTGGAAATTTGGAAAACAGGTATGTGTAAGTTACAGCTCAGTAAATTATTGTTGATGCGAAAATATAAAAATTTTCAGATATGCAATAGCGCGGATCCAGGTGTCACGATGGTCATATCCCCCCTTTCCCCCTAACGTGACGAAGATATCCTAAAATTGTTTTAGGGATTTCAATTACGAGAAATTATCGCAAGGAGTGGATTAGATTCCCAGTCAAATATTACACTTATCCCCCTCCCTCTTCCGTCGTTTGTTAATATTTTTATGATGACTCCTTCCAAAACCAAAAGCTGGATGCATCTTTGTTCAAGAAACTACTTAGCTCCTACTACTAGTGTAGATTTCGTCCATGGTAAAGTGAGAGACAGCTTTGCAAATACCATTTCAGTTACATGCTTCTAGCTTACAAGAAATATTTTATTCGGGATATTAAAATGGAGCTAAATGTTCGAAGATTTTAATTCATGCTCTGTGAAGACAATTTTGTCACAAAATACTTTTATTTCATCTAGTTCAATCTTTTGTCTTCGCTTCTGTAGCTGTTAGGCCTTACTCGATCAATATCATGTCCGAAAAACACCTTGAACAATCTGCAAGCGTGTTATACAAAATACTCAGTAAAAAAAGGAAAAATTAGTTGAGACATAATATTATACAAGCATATCGTTAACATTTTGACGTACTTACATGATATCACGCTACAATTTAATTTTCGACATATTTGTAGGGTAAAGATTTAGATTTTTAAAAAATATCGTTAAAGAATGTAGATTTTTTTTTTTTTTTAAGCTTTTTTGCATATTAAACTTAATGTTATTTGAGGACAATATGATTGAAAATAGTTTCGTGAGGAAAAAAAAAAATTTTTCGACCTTCTCACATCTTCAATTAGAAAAAATGCAGTTCAGAAAGAGTAAAAACTCCATGTTTTGAAATAGAACCATCCTGTAACTTCCTTATTGTTTTTTCATGAGCGTAAAGAATGTTCATCTCCAAAAAAAAAAGTAAAGAAGAAAAACGTAATAATGATAATTGCTCTTTAACAGCTATATAGAAAAGAGACTCCAAATACTTTGGCGTCGCAAAACAATGGCGCCTTGTTATATAAAATTGAATCAATCGAGCTCTGAGGCCATTTTGATTTTCTTGACGTTCTTAAGTTCAAGGACCATTGAGCGGTTATTCAATCTTTCAATAAATTGACTTCCACTATGGCGCCATTTTTTAAACATAAGATTACTTTCTCGTTTTGTTTTACGAAGGAACTAGAGATTTAAACGATTCATCTGAATCTTCAGTGATCAAACACAATGGAAGTGCTGTATGGCGAAGAATTTTTTTTCCTGTCTTTAGTCATGTTTCAAGAGCATGAAGAAAGACGAGTTGTTTCATTTTAATAATAAAGGACTCTTTTGTGACACGCTTTTGGTGTTTTGCCAAGGCTACTTAAGCAAATATTTATCAAGAACATTGAACTGTTATCCTGCCTGGCATAATTCACCCCCCCCCCCTAATCGATAGAACTGTCGAAAGTAAATCTACTCATATATTTTCACGATGTATGAAAATATTTACACTACAAACATGACATATATTGTCATCATATGCGTCAAAAAATGTGTACTTCTTTGCGCGTTACATAGCTATACATTGTCTCCCCCGTCACCTTTAAATCAGTTTTATCTTTAGTAAAAATCTAACTAGTTTCTTGCTATTTTTTTAACTTGTAACTAATTCATTACAAAATTACTTTCTGCTTGCAATCAGGTTATGTAAGTTTCTCTAAAGTCATTTTCCCTATTATTCTCTTTCATGAATTTCAAATTCTGCGAAGTTTCACTAGAATTGTTTTAATTTAAGAGAAAAGATTTAAATAAATATGATTCTTTATAAGAAGAGAAATATTGTTTGAATAGTATGACTAACTAATGTGTACGCTTTGTTAATTCATAAAGCCATTTTCGCTGCAATTAATAGTTCTGATAGTTAAGTTCAACATAAAAATCTTTAGCACCGCCGAAGAAATCGTATTCCAAATACTTTTGTATGCTTTTTACTTAATAGGGACAACTTTGTCTTAATCGATCAGTTTTAGATTAATTATTCACTTTCAACTGTAAGAAGCTTGAAATAAAATATGACGAATTACTGCAATTGCGACACATAGTTTCGAAATTCCTTGACTCAGTCGAAGATGAATTTATTGCGTAAAAATAACTATTGTGCAGCGTCTTTAGCAACCACAAAACATTTTAAGAAAGAAAAAAAAAGAGGGGGAAAAGAAAGGAAAAAATGTGTTTTAAAATAAGGAAAAAATTTGTTTTAAAGTAAGGAAAAAATTTCTTTAAATTATAAACTGTGAAAGAAGTGTAAGTTAATACGCTTATGTAAGTATGAAGTCATCGCTTCTCAGAACTCATTGGCCAATGACCTTTCCGAATTGTCGTGACTGCCACTTGTTTAGGGCACGCCCATTGCAGCACAAACGCCGCTACTGAAGTCATATATGCGGCTTTTACTTTTTCTAGCATAAAAAAATACTGGTGAGGAAATGTAAACATAGTAAATTCTCAATAAAGCGAATTATTTTGTCATTTAACGAACTTCCATGACGTAAGAACGATCGGATGAAATTTCAATCAGATGTCTAAAATACATATTTTAAAAATAAAAATGTAACTCTTCTGCTTCATTTTAAAAAGTCTGATTCAAACTAAAGTTTCTTTACTTCAAGCTTTCACTCAATCTTTCGGATTTTTTTGTCTTCAAAATGGGGTTTTTAATTTGTTTTTGCTTAGGCTTAAGAGTAGTTTTTGAAGAATGAAAATTGTTATTACATCGGTATATTATTTATCATTTTCATAAATTACCTGTTCATCTTGTTATTCACAAATAAAACACTAGAAGCAATTGAAAAATAACCCATCTGCGTGTTATGTCTAAGACTCATAAGTCTAGTAGATTGTGGAATACTATTGTAATTGGCGTAATAAATAAAAAAAAACCTCATTTAAAAAAATACTATGCAATACTATGCAATCAGTAAATGTTTCAAAGGGATACAAGAAATGATGATTTACCTTTTTTTTTTTTTGTGTGTGCAAGACAATCCTAATCCGTATGGGTAGTGGGCGTTAAAACGCTTCCTGAAAACCAACCATTTTTCAATTTATTTTTTAAAGCCATATGAGGCAGTGAGAAGCAAAGGTGGACATTTCCAACATGTAAGTGGACAATTTCAAGTTTTGAGTAAAACGCGTTTAAAGATAATATCCTGGGTAGGCTTTCATTGATTTTTTTTTCTAAATCATGCTATATAGCAGCAACTACCAGGGCTACTAGTACCATCTCTTGCCCCAAGACAGAGGAGAAGTTCACCTACCATGTGTATTGATTATCTCCGAATTTTTAATTTTGCCACTTTTTGCTTCTCACTGCCTCATATGTGCTTTATGAAAGCTTTTTAAAAAAGAGAATGAAACACGTAGGACGAAATTAATAGGTGTATAATCTGGTTTCGCCACTGGACGCCAGAGGCATAAACTTTCAGATATTTTATTGTAATAAACATTTTGTTTTCTTTCCATTTTTTTTTTCTTTATTTATTGACTCACTTTTGTATCATTTGCCTGTCTAAAATATTCACTAACAAATGTTAATTTTTACAGCTGCTAGTTTTCAAAGACATAGCCCACCACCCCCACAGCAACACCAACAACAGCAACAGCCGATGATGGCGTTCCGACCAGAAGACAGTCTGCTGGACATGAGCGGTCTTATTGACCAGTGGTCAGCCTACCACAACCAACACCGTATGTCACCCCCGGCTGGTTCCAGGAGTGGCGGAAGTCTTATGGGAACAGTCGCCCCAGACAGCAGTAGCAGTTCTGTTGCTTCACCCGTTGGAAGCCACGATTTCGGAAGCGAAGGTGCACAGAGTGATGGTAAGTGTCTTTTATGGATTCTATAAAAGAGAT
Source organism: Uloborus diversus (assembly GCF_026930045.1). Lineage (NCBI taxonomy): Eukaryota > Metazoa > Arthropoda > Arachnida > Araneae > Uloboridae > Uloborus > Uloborus diversus. The sequence continues at coordinate 129,954,718 of NC_072735.1, forward strand.
TCCAACCACTCCACCCTTTGCACTCCGTTGTCTCTCTTTGAAGGGACATCGTGATTATGACATAACACTTGGATGTCTTCCTCGAAAGGACATCGTAATTCTATCATAATACTCGAATGTCCCACTTAAAGGAACATCGTAACTCTAGCATAACACTCGTGTGTCCCTTCTGAGGAGACATTGTGATTCTAGAATAACACTCGAGATCCCTTCTGAATGGACTGGCCACTGACAACGAAACTCTAACTTAACACTCGAATCTTCCTTCTGAAGGAACATCATAATTCTAGCATAACATTCGGATGTTCCCTCAGAGGAGACATCATAATTTTAGGATAACACTTGGATGTCCCTTCTGAGGAGACATTGTACTTCTAGGGTAACTTTCGGCTTTCCCTTCTGAGGAGACATCGTTATTCAGATATAACAGTTATCAGTCCCTTCTATCATAATTCTAGCATAACACTTGGCTGTCCCCTCAAAGGAGACATCGTAATTTTAGGATAACACTCAGGTGTACCTTCTAAGGGGGCGTCGTAATTGTAGTAAAACCCACAGGAACCCTTTTTGGGGATTGAAGTTAGTGATTTAGAGAATCAGCTTATTCATAAACTAGTTTGAGAAACGAAAATCGAGTTCAAATTGAAAGAATTTGAGCACAAAATGAGAACTGAGCAAAAGAGATCTCGAGTGCAAAGGGTTAAAGTACCCAAACTATGTTTAGGAGTGAAATCTACAGCGATTAGTTTTATTTGGTGTTTTGGGTGTTTTAAAAAGATACTTATCGAGCCAGGAAAAGACGTCTTTAGAAATAAAAAAAATCCTCAAACATTTTCTTTTAACTTTGACATCCAGTATTAATTACCATTTCATTTACTTCGAAATTTTGCAAAGTAAAATGAAATTTTATAAAAATAGAAAAAGTATTTTATATCAAATATCTTCGTCGAAAATTTAAAAGCTTCTTTTTTCCCTCTAATTATCATTTTTTTACTTAATCCTTTGCAAATGAATTTTTAAAATGTAACTTATTAGTAATTCATGATCCCTCTCCTTCCCTTCAAATGATGAAAATAATTTTCAGGAATTTGTTGTTAATGGCGAAAATATACTTATATCCTTTTGCTGAAAACGAGAATCATTGAAGTTGTTGAGTCGCAAATTTTAGGAAACATTTTCCCTGACAATGATTCATTGGGACAATTTGAAAAAACAACACATGACTCTTTTTCAAACTATTTTGGTCTTCCTCCAAGTTATATAATGCTCGGTTAGTCTCTCAAGTTTATCTATACGTTTGTGTATGTCAATAATTGTTTATCAAACTCTGGTCCAATTTTCATTTTTCGTGCCATTATTTGCCTTCCTTAAATCACTTTTAAAAAGAATATTTTTAAAAAATTTGGCAAATTAGAACTCTAAGAATATGCTTTGAACATGAAAAAGGGCATCTACACTTTTTATTTGTTCTATTCCCATTTTCTATCCTTTTTACTGAAAATCTATCCCTCTGTACAAACTCACACTACTGAATGTACTAAAAATTGTGCGAAACAACGTGCAACACATTATGGGAAACAAAATACTAATAATCTTTGAAACTAAATACCACAAAATCCAATGAACATTTGACAAAACTTGAACAAAAGGAGAAATTCGGAAAACTGAAAAACTAAATTGGATTACAGATTCATGGATTAATAATTACTAAGCTGCTGATTTATTATTAAAAATAGCATACGCTGCTAAAAATAAACTGTACTCACTAACTATTCACATTAATTTTTGAGCGCCAGTATCAACAGCGTTGTTCAACAAATGGTCCTTTTCTGCAAGAAAGAGCTAAATCTAAAAGTAAAAAAGAAAAAAAAAAGAATCCTATCTTAAATGCTGCGCTCGAGTCTCAAATCCAGTTGGAGAGCAAGAACTCGGGAGCTGTTCCATTATTTCATCTTCTTTTTTCCTCGCGCACCTGTTCTTTCGCTCCACAAAATCCCCTCTTTTTCGACGAACAATTATTACTCAACAAACCATTCCCCGGCAAAAGTATAAAAACTGTAATCAAACCAGTAAATAAGGAAAAAAAATAAATAATAATACTAAAAAATAAAGTGGAAATAGCTCGGCGGCAGGGAGGGACGAAAAGTGGTAAATATCGGCGGGCACCAATCGGAAAAAATCCCCAGAAAGCAGCCAAACCAGTTGGCTTGAGGAATGTGGTCTTGCCCTGCGGCATCCTCTGCCAGGTCATTCGCGGTCGAGATTAGGATAGAAAATGTTCCAAGAAGAAATCCAATATAAAAAAATATATATCTGTCTCAGTCGCGATTTTCAGTCGAGTTGAGCCATTTCATTCGGGGAAAAAGAGCGATTTAAAGTCAAACGATTTTTCTAGTTTCGGGAAAGCGTAGAGAAGATGTTTGTTCTAGTTTCTGAATGGCAAGTTGTACATTCAGCGCAAAATTAATGCAGCTTTAGAGAAAATAAAAATAATATTTTTTTAAAAAAAAGAAAAGAAAGTTACGCTGTGTTACCAAGCTGTGTTTAAAAGTTTTTGACTTGAAATTGATTTTTAGAATCATAAAGCACTCATCTGTATGACTTTACGGCTAAATTGCATGGTTTTAAAAGAATTATTATTATTATTTGTTATATTCTCGTAACATATTTCATACATTACTTAAATAATTATTTTTAATTGACTAAACGCTCAACGGAAGAAATAAACAAACAGGGTGAGGGGGAGAAAACAAATGACTATAAAACCTTATAGTGTCGGGGAAAATTCATCCAAAAGCAAACTAATGAACAAACTAGTTAATTCTTTTTGTTATTTTCTTATTACTTTTTTTAGTTAATAAACGCTTTAGTGTAATGAACAATATTCAATAAAATGCTAAAAAGACTTATTCAAAATATTCTAGAAACATATATTTAAGCACCTTAAAAAAAGAACAGTTTTGAAAGTTTTATTCCTTAACAAATTTCAGTGGAAATTTGAAATTTGTGAGGCAAGTAAAAGTAAATTATTTTAATATTTTTTGGACAGTACAGTATTATGTATGTGCGAGTTCTTTGAAACATTCATAAATACAGTTTTTGTACTGTTTATTTCCCCCATATGTATTTATTTAATTTATATAAAATCTATAAATGTTTCAAAGGAGGAAAAAATGTGTCCTAAAGACACACAATAAAAATATGACACTTCTATCTTTTCTTTTACATTTTTCTGAACTGTTGCTTTATCCGCATGTTTCCTCTCGCGCCCCGCTCTTTGTTCTTTCTGCACCTGACTTAGGCATATTCACAACAAAATAGTATATTTTAATGAGAAAAATATATAAACAACGAGAAAACTAGGTACCCGAAATCTGTTTTTAAATAATTGTCAAAAATAATAATAAACAGAAGTAATTATAAAGTTAATTTTTAACTATAAAAGTTTACAAACTAATTTCAAGGCTGAAGTTGAGCAATGTGGATTAATCCTTTTAAACTGATGGCTGGACTTGAATCAAAGAAATCTTTGAAAACCTGCTTTATTTTGAAAGTTCAAAATGTCCAGTTAAATTTATCAACAAACAAACTGTGTAGTTAGTATTTTGGAAACAATTGAAACGCTGAAGTATTTTTACTTCATAATTACTATTACTTTTCTTTCTTTCTTTTTTTTCTAAAGCAATAATTAAAAAAACAACTACGTCATTTTCGTCACACAAAAAGGTTGCGCATCGGAATTTCAAAGCATTCGCATAAGAAATTCCACTTTAAAAAAAAAACTAAAACTCAAAAATATTTCTTTTTCTGTAAAATTAAAAAGTCGTTGCAAAATAAAATTTAAAAAATAGCTTTTTTCATAAATATAATTCGATTCAGAACAGCGTAGTCAAACTTTCCTCATCTCATCTTTTAAAGCTTTCCAACATTTTCTCTTTTTTTCCCCACGCCGTCCATTTTTTCATCGAAGTTGAAAGCAGGACCTATATATGACTCCAGAATCGCCGAATTTTCCAACAACAGCAGTTTAAATCCCATTTTCTACTTTGCGCTGGGAATTCCGTCGGTAATATTTTTCAACTCTCCCCACATCACGAGACTTTTTTCGCTCGTTCCTAGTTTTATCGAGATACTTCTAACGTCACAAAAAAACGTCAAAACAGCTCTACCGACTCTTCACATCCTCTATTTTAATGTTGAAACGAAAACATCCAAGTGCAGCAGCACACATACTTCTTTACTCCTAGAATTAGTTTTTTTTTTTTTTTTGATACTGAACTTTTTTTTTTTTTCAGTTTTATCTATTTATCTCTTTTACATCTGTGCGAATTATCCGCAGGGGCGTCACATCTGTAAGATATCTCAAAAGCTGTAGCAACTTATCTTTTTTTCTCCTCGTTGTCAAAAAGATATTGTGACAAAAAGCTTTCATTTTGTTTTCATTTCATTTCTTTTCCTCTTAACCATTCCAATTTCTTGATATTATGATCCCGATTTCTGTCTGAAAATAAAAATTCAGCACAGTTTATAAATCCTTCCGTTCGTTTATTATTTATTTTCTCTTAACTGTTCCAATTTTTTGATTTTGTTTTCTTAGTTGCCCTCTGAAATCAAAAAGTTAACACTGGGTTAAAATCTAGCATTCTACCAAAATTTATATGATAAAGGTATGACTTTTACTGACGAATATATCTAAGAATGAAAAGAAGTCAGAAAAATTAACTAAATAAATATAAGTATTTTTTTCATTTAAAAGAATTGAAATAAGGATTATGATATGGGGAAAATATTTGGATGTCAACTTTTATATGTCTGTTGGTCGGTCTCCCTCCCTTCAAATATAATTTGGTAGAACAATTTGAGTTTGTCAAAACATCTTTCGTTCGAACGATATTGGCCGATGGCCGGAGCACTTCATTCGGATGTTTCAGTTTTTGATTTGTAAAATCGGAGTATACGTCAGTTATGAAAAAGATATATAGTTGGTGTTAGAAAATCGATGGCGGTATATGAGAAAGTAGACTTGTTTGGTTCAGCGCTATCTTCTTTTTTCTTTTCCTTGATATAGCTGATGTTAGAAAATCGATGTCGATATATGAGAAAGTAGACTTGTTTCGTTCAGCGCTATCTTCTTTTTTCTTTTCCTTGATTTAGTTGATGTTACAAAATCGATTTCGATAAATGAGAAAGTAGGCTTGTTTCGTTCTGCACTATCTTCTAATTTATTTCCCACTGTATAGCTGATGTTACAAAATCGACGTCGGTATATAAGAAAGTAGGCTTGTGTGGTTCAGCACTATCTTCTTATTTCTTTTCCTAGATATAGCTGATGTTAGAAAATCGATGTCGAAAAGTACACTTGTTTGGTTCAGCCTTTTCTCCTTTTTTTTTTCTTTCCACCGATTATGTTGATTTCTAATAGCTAAACCTAAATATATAAATTCCCTCCAAATTAAATTTTTAGTTTTCCTAAACTCGACATAGCTTTCTTTGTTTCAGAGGGCGATGATATTTACGTACTACAAGAAAGCAATTGTTAGTTTATGAAGTTTTCGAACACATTTTATCAAAACGCCTAAGCGTCCATGACCTTATCACGACCTTACGCGTCATTGACGTCAAGTAGCAATGATGTCAGTTCTAAATTTGCATCATGGCGTCTACTTTCCCGATACGAAAAAAAAACCGCTACCACACATCTTGAGACCACTTGCTTTTTACTTCCAGAGTCTCATGCTTGAATTTTTATGTTTTCTTTTGAGAGAGAAAAAAATGCCTCTTAGCTTCTCATCCCCCCTCTTTTCTTCGCGGTTGGTTGGCTTTCTCGTCTGAGTGTGAATGTCCCAGTTAAACGAAGTTCCCACTGTGCCTCTGAATTTTCCCCATCTCATTGTTATTATGTTCTTTTTTTATTCTTTTTTGAATTTAAGCTTTTAGATGTTGTTTAGTTTGCAAACAGACCTGCACTTGGCACATGGGCTTTTTTTTTTCTTCTACTTCTCCTTTGGTTGTTTGCTGCTGCTAGAAAAACTTCTTGCAGTGTTTGTTAGCATCTGTCGTGCAGTCCATATCAGTCGCATTGCTGTCATCCAGAGATGATTTTTTTTCGCACTTGTTGACCCAGATCTTTACTTTAAGGGCGCTTAAAAATGCTTTCAGACGATAAATAAATATTATATTAAATAACAAAAAGAAAAGATTTTTGCAGCTTTATAGCGTAGCGTGTATGAGTAAAATATAATACTCATTACGAAAAAACATGGCTTGAATATGGGCTGCCTGCTCAATCAATAACTATGCGCAAATCGACAACCTCAAAGCTGCTTGCTTCCTTAAAACAACTGCTATTTAAAACTTGGGCACTGCATTTCAGGATGCGAGCCCCAAAAATGTGATGTTCCCTGCCAGAAAATTTTGGAGGGGATATGACTAATTTTAGTCCTTATCTACGGCCAAAAAATGAGAAATTCTGTTCAGGAAGGGGACAAATCGTTAAATCCACCCTTGCTACGCCCTTGCTGAGCCCCATCCAGCTTTTAGAAGAGGAATGGAAATGATTTGCACCTCTATAGCTAACTGAAGTCTTTCGTGGGAGGGGTGTTGTTTCTTAAGTCCTTATTGAATAGATATGAAAATATTTATGTTCATCGATCTGGGATAGGAAAAATTCTGGAGAAGGCATCCCCTCCCTCCATTGTTGCGTTCCTGATTTGCACTAATAAATCACGATATTGGTCAAGGTAAAAATCGTCACTCTAATATCAAAGAATGCTGTCTAAAACAATATTAAGTAGTTTATTGAAAATACCGAAAAATGAAGCACTACTTATTGTCTCGTAGACACTGAAGTTCAAGTCACCGTTCCCAGGTACGTCATTTCGATGTTTTCCGGGAGGGGGGGGGGTCAAAGGGTGCATACTCAATGCAAAATTATACCGAGAAACAACCAAAACCACATTCAACTTTTTGTGAACACATGAGTTTTTCAAAGCCACAGGGGTCAATTGCTTCCTCCCGACCACCCTAAATGATGGGCTTGGGTATCACCAAAATAAATTATTCATAAGAAGATTTGCTCTTCGTAGGATTTTACTGTCAGTGTTGTTTGACATTAAAGCAACGAAATAATCTACACAAAATCTGAAGCAAAAAATTTTAAATAAATTGCATTACTTGTTTAATTTCTGTGAATGTCTTTTGGATTCACGTTCCTGATATTATTTTTTTATTATTCTTTATAGATGACATCAGTGATGAATCCTGCGATGCTGAGCGTTGCGGGAGGTCTGGTGCATCAGGCAGTGGAAGGCCCGGTTCTCACTCTCACATCCACTTGTGGCAGTTTCTGAAAGAACTGCTCTGCCAGCCACACTTGTATGGCTCATGTATCCGATGGTTGGACAGGCCCAAAGGAATCTTCAAGATTGAGGATTCTGTCAGAGTCGCAAGATTGTGGGGAAAGAGGAAGAACAGACCTGCCATGAATTATGACAAGCTCAGCCGCTCAATACGTCAATATTACAAGAAAGGCATAATGAAGAAAACAGAGAGGAGCCAACGATTGGTTTACCAATTTTGCCATCCGTATGGCCTCTGAAAGAAAAGACACTCTTCTGAGCAGTTCGGTGCAGTCCGCTTCGAGTTGACTCCGGGACAGAGCTTTGCCATAAATGACATCATCCTTTATCTTCAGCTGTTGTCCAGACTTGATTCGTAGCAACATCATCTCTGCTAGATATCATTCGTGGTTCTTCTTCCTCATAGCTGGTCTACGAGAAAGATGAAACCATGATCACCTGTATTATAGCTATTTTTATTGTAAATTTATCATATTTTTTCTTGATGAAAATACATATAAGTTTTATTGTGACGTCGGTGAGGACCCAAGGGCTGGTTCCCTTCGGAGTCGGATCCAAAAGCGTTTCCTTGTGAGGTCTCGGGTTGGGAAGGTATGATTCCCTGTCGCCCATTTAGCCACACCCTCACAAGGAAGTTCAAAATTGAGCGATTTTATAATCTCGATTTGCATTCGCTGTATAATTTCACCCATTAACTATTTCCACTTGTGGCTAAATTTATTGAGCGCTGCGCTGAATGTTCCGGTAATCGGTCGAGTTTGGTTCTAGAACCGAATTCCCGATAAGGAACTGCAGTGACTCGATGAACGTTGGTCCTATATATCAGTGATATATCACACGTATGTTCTAAGAACACTACACTTGGAGGCGGTACTTAGCCTCCACAGTTATATTTTTTTTGTGATGACTTTACGTAATTCTTTTGTGTGTAACTTGGCCTTAACGTCTCTCATACCTATTTACCATTACCGCCTGGTGCGGTTTTGGTACAAAAGGTATGAGGCGTGAGCTATCTGGTATCCTTCTCCTAATGGCCCACGTATGTTCGTTCATATGCGGTGCCATAACATAGTATTAGTTGATTAGATTTGGGATACAAAAGCAGGGCCTATATTACATACATGGTTAGTTGGCATGTCAGGAACATGGTACTAAGAGATTTACTGTCGGAAAATGTTTGGTAAAAGCCAACTTGAAAAGAAGATACTAAATAACATTTAGCGACAAAATCGCTCTTTGATAAGTTGCTTTTACCATATTCAAAATTACACGCATCAGTGACCTATTACAACTTTTAAGAGCTTTAATTTTTCTTGATGCACTTTGTTTTTCAATAAAATGGAATCTATGTATATTTACCAAAACTTTTGGAGGCATTTGAAACATGAAAATCAAGTTGAACTACCATTTAAAATGAAGACAAAGTTGCAATTGTTTAGGAAATACCTATCTACGACCAATTTTTTGTTTTCAAATAATGAAAGTGTAACATTTATATGATGTACCTAACTGGACTTTGTTTAAACTATTTTACTATTTTCAAAATAAGTAGTTTTGCAATGAATAAATAATAATTGTTTCAAATTATTTGTTCCAATGTACTTTATTGTGCACTTCTCTGAGAACCTTTAGTATCCTTATTTTCATAGGAACACATATTTCTCTTAAAACATTATATGCTAAAAAATAATAATTACTGCCTGCATTTATAGAACTGATGGTTTATGAAATGCCAACTAAACAGTTGGTAATATAGCACTTTTATGGTTTGTGCTTCTTTCTATAGTATACTTAACGATTCTTCACTAGGACTGTGCTATTCTTATTTTTAAATTTCTATTTTTGAAATTGCTTATTGGTCTAGCATTGTTCTGTGTTGTCCTCTAACTTGTAGAATACAAAGAAAACATCTTGATGATTTTTGCTTTGTACTGTTGGTTTCTGTATTTCTAATACATGGTGGTCAATAAAAAAAGCAAAAATGTATATTTGTTTCTATTTTTTTATCTTAACTTTTCAAATGCAATTTTTTGCAAAACACAGACATGAGAAGCGAAAAAGGTAACACCTTTTTGTGTAAATAAAATAAATTGCAATGGTAATATGCATGTATCAAGGTATCTGGACTCAAATAAAAAATTACAAAAGCAACAGAATTACAAGTAGCAAAAGTGAATTTAAAAACAAACCATTGTCCATGTATAAGGATGAAATTTAGCGTAAGAGTTTGGGATGAAAGATAGGATGATGAATAATTTTAGATACATGTAAAAATAATTTTCGAGTTTCATATATAATTGCATCTATGCAATTGCATAGATGCAAGTATTGCATCTTCAAAATGTTCCAAAAATAATTAAAAATCCATAATCACCAAAAATTAATTAAATCAGCATATGTTTCACCAGAAAAAAAAAACATGAAACTAATCTAACTTTTGATTGGAACAAATGCTTTGCGAAAAAATAACCAAAGACTATTTTAAGTTCTTTTAAAGATTAATATATCTTTGAGCTAAAATATTTTGAAGGAAAAGCTCATAATATTTCATGAGATGTGTGAATTGAGTTGAAGTTTTAAAACTATGCTTCTCGCCTAGATAACTGCAAAGTTTACAACTTGATATTATTAAATCTTGTGAAGTGCCGCTCTGATAAATTGAGGCATGACCTTGACAATGTTTACTTCTTTTTGAGGAGTTCAGAAAAAAAGAAAGATGTTATTGTTGTGAACATTAGTTGAAATACTTTCACAAAACGATTATTAAAAAAAAAAAAAGTTGAACTCAGCTTAGTCTGGGGGATCAGCTTTCCATACTACCCTCAAGAAAAAATAAACAATAACGAAGTCATGCTTCAACTTATCGGAGCCCCAAATAATAAAACAAACAAATTTCATCAGCGAAAGGATCTCGGAAATAGAGAGTTATTCAATCAATCGTCATGGGTAAAAAGCTTTTTAAACTGCGATGAAAAATAATAAATTATTTCTGAGTAATTCAAAAGATTTAAGGATTAATTATGGAATTCTCTTCTTTTGTATACAAGGCTATTTTTACTTCCATGCCCCCCCCCCCCCTCTCGTTTAGAGATTTTAAAGATTTATAACCCATGGGTCATTCATTCCATGTCAAACCAACAAGGCACTCTACCTGAACACCTAAGATTTTCATAAAACTTTCAGAAATCTTACTCTATGACATCTTAAATTTTTTTATAGTAATTGTATAATTCTTAAAACAACTATCTTCTTTACTAATATTAAAGCTGAAAGTCTCTCTGTCTGGATGTTCGGAGGATGTCAGGATCTCTGTGACGCGCATAGCGCCTAGACCGTTCGGTCGATTTTTATAAATTTGGCACAAAGTTAGTTTGTAGCATGGGGGTTTGCACCTTGAAGCGATTTTTCGAAAATTCGATGTGTTTCTTTTTCTATTCCAATTTTAAGAACAAAATTATCATAAGATGGACGAGTAAATTACGAAATTATCATACCGTGGAGCCGTAACATGGACACAAGCCAATTGGCGAGATACGAAATTATCATAACGTGGAATCGTGACATGGGTACAAGCCAATTGGCGAGAAAATTCACCATACATTATTTGTAAATATACAGGCGAACCAAAAGATCTTTTAATTTTTCTATTACGGACAAAGCCGTGCGGGTACCACTAGTTTGACATAAAACTGGAAGGAGGAAGTTGCCTTTGTGTTGCATATGAATATTTTACTGTTATTACTTTATTTTAAATTGATTGTGCGTATGTTAATTGATTTTCTTTTTGATTAGAATGTCGCTTGGCGAATTTGGCGATGAATTTTGGAGTTTTTTACATTTGAAAGCTACTGCAAATGTAATTTTGATGTAATTTGTTTTTCTTTAATTCAACGGATTTTCTTTAAATTTTTAGCATAGGCATCGCTGTGCGGGTACTGCTAGTAGTTCATAATTGATGAGCAATTAATTTTTGAAGTTCGTAAAAAAACACTGTGAAATGTAAAAACTCACCTTTTCACAGTAGGAGTTACAGGTGTAGCTTATTTTAAAGACGATTAGGTGCACTTCAGTATGATATGGATATGTAACTTGAATACTAAGACAGGGAAGGGTTTTACAAAGTTTTAAAATTCTTTAGTCCAAAATTTTTCAGATAATGTCTTTTAAAAATTTTGAAAAAAAAGTATGATTTTTTATTTAATATTTTGATAAATATATCCAAACAATTTTAGAGTGGGACCATGAAGGGTCAGCAGTTTCTGTAAATACGATACTCTTGCAATGCTTGCTAAAGTTTGTTTTTAAATGTTATAACTCATATTGAATGGGAAATGTGTAATAGATCATTGAAAGAGGAATCGCATTCACTTTAATTTTATAGAAAACTTGATTACTTTTCGAAAAAACAAATTTTTTCACAAAAATTAAAAAATTTGGAAATTTAAGAATTTGTGTGATACGGTAACGACAGCAGTAACAGACAGTCGGAAGTTTGGGTTTAACTAATACGAATTTTAAGCGGGTAAAACTGATGTTGCTGCGAGTGCGACCCATGAATACGACGCACAGTGGGGCGGCACAACAGCGGACGCACAAACAGCGCTTATGAACGGGTTTTTTTTCCTATACTAAACCAATTGAGGATTAATAAATTTGCACAGGCCTACCTCTTAGGCAATCAGAACTGGAATTTTAGATCCTTTCGTCCACTACAAAGCTGAAGGGAGCCTTTAGAAAGTTGAAGAACCATGAGTGCGGGAATTTACAAAAAATGCTTTTAAGCAGTCAATTTTTTTTCCTATTAAAGGCGGGTATATTTAATTTCTCTCGTGTCCAACGATAGTAATAGGACAAAAAAAATGAGTAATCGAATTCTCAAACCAAAAATTGGTTTTGATCAACACCAAAAACTTCGGAAATCAAGGTGTTTTTTTTTTTTTTTTTTTTCAAAACACTCTACAAAAAAATGTCCTCTTATGTCCTCTTAGAAATTAATATTAATTAGTCATAAATGGTCTGTAGAAAGACCCTGAAAAAGAATTAGCTGCGTAAACCTGCGAACTTTGGACCCTGAGCCCAAGCAAATCGAGAAAAATCCATTATAACATGCCTGTGTAAACAAACAAGCGAGAGAGGTTTAAAAACACTTTTAAGCGCTTTTTGGCGTTTTCGTCTCACTGTGCGACGGTGCAACCAACTAGTGTTATTAGAGTGGATTTTAAGAACCAGTTGGTATTTTCAAGGCTGTGGTGGAAGGTTATGAACAGCCACCACGAGGTCTGCCGGTATTTCATGTTCATTTGAACTCAATAAGGTTTTAGACATAAAAGTAAAGAACTTTTGCCTATTTTGAAGAGTAATGGGGAATTCTGACCATTCCTCATCCTTACCTCATCCTATCTGTTACTGGGTATCATCAAAATTGTCGGTGTCTGTTACTGGGGTGTAGAACCTTTTTTCGAAATTGAGAAAATAAAAATAGAATTAACTAAATAAAAGGCTCCAGAAGCAGTCAAACGTTACATGAGATGTAGTTGCATGAGAGAAAAATAGTAAATTCTAAATTCATTTATTTTATTTAGAAAATTAAGTTAACCTAAGAGCAATGTCTTAAGCATGTCTGTTACTGGTGACGTTACCCTAGTGTTGTTTGAAATTTTTGAAAAATTTTTAATCTCTAATGTTTTTTACTGAACACGTCCAAAAATGTTCAGCGTGGAACCATAAAGAAGTTGGATTAGAAGTTACAACAAATCAAGTACGCAAGCTACTTTTTTGAAGAAAAAAAAAAGTAGCTGCTGTTACTCCTGATCTCAGTGTGGCAACACTATGATTTTTTCCCTTTTTTTTTTCTTTTTTATTTATTTATTATGCAATAAAAACCATACAATTATTTAAAATTTTTAAAAGACACATTCTTAAGAATTTTTGAGTTTTAAACGTTTTATAAAAAAAAGAAAGAAAAAACTATTTTCTGGAAAATGGTTCAGGTTGCATATTAAATTTAAGTGCACGCAATTGCGTATTCTATAATAAAAACAACAACAATAATTAAAATTATTCACCTTAAAAATACCGTAAACCAAGTAACTTTAAACAAGTGAACCAAACTTTTTAGGTTCTGAATAAAATGCTGATATATGTTTCTTACTGCCCAATATAGCGGTTACGATTTATTTGTGGATGTGAATTGCATTTTTACTCTATATCTAATATATATCTATATCTAATATATATCTAATATATCTCTTTCTTCTATATCTAATATATAGAAGAAAGTATTGGATTCGTGCAAATTTTCGAATTTCGAATTTTGACGGATTTGAACGTTTTGAGGTGTGCTGAGTCCATTTCGACTATTTTTGGAAAATGTCTGTCTGTCTGTGTGTGTGTGTATGTGTGTGTCACGTCTGTGTGTGACCAGTTTTTTGTGGCCGCTCTACAGCAAAAACTACCGCATGAAATCGAACTAAATTTGGTACACATATGTGCCCCTATGTGAACTTGTGGCCATTGGTTTTTGGCGCGAATTCCTCCAAGGGGGGTGGAGCAATGGGACGTTTATTGAGTTACACGTGCTTGCTATTCCTGAGGAAGTAACTGGCGGAATCGAACAAAATTTGGTCCATATGTTGCCATTAACAGGAACAGGTGCTGATTCAGTTTTGGTGTCAATAACTCAAACGGGGGTTGAGCTATGGAACGTTTTTTGTCGTCAATTGTGACTGCTGTATCTCAAGAAATAATGAACGGAATGAAAGAAAAATTTATCGACAAGTAGCCCTTAGTGGGTATAAGAGCTGATTTTATTTTGGTGTCAACAGCTAAAAAGGGGGTAGCGCAATCGATCGTTCTTTTTTTCCATTGTGAGTGCCCTATCTCAAGAAGTAATGCTACGTTCTGGTTGAAATTTGGAATATATATGAATGCATATGTAAACAGGCTTTGGTTCAATTTTGACGCCAATCGCTCCAAGAGGTGTTTATTTTTTTATTTATTTATTTATTTATTTATTTATTTTTGCGAATAAAAATAGCTTTATTAATGCAACAATAAGAAAGATAAATCGTAATAGATTGTCGTCTGCGTATTTCTTGTGATTTTAATTGTATGGAAATGATCGGAAATATTATCTCAATAATTTAAAATTTTTAACTGTTGCCATCTTATGTTTGTTAACAAATAAAATATTTGTAATTAATTCAAGCAAGGCTTTTAAAATAACTTTCAATTTTTGCTCTTTGCTTTGCTTTTGCAATTCGCAACTCCAGCGCTCGAATACGCTACCTTGCGGTAATTTACAAAACTGCCGAAAAAACTAAAACATTGCCACAATGCGTTCCACGTATGTCTGTTGACTTAAACATAGGCAGTTTGTTCTGAGTATTTACTAATGCATTCGATGTGTCTTGGATTGCTTTCAGCAACAGAAAGTGTTCGAGCTCCTCAAAATAATGTTAGTTTTCATTATTTCCCTCTAAAAAGTGATTTGATTGAGAAATGGTGAAAGCGCGTTAACACCAGAAAACTCTGGATTAACAAACTTGGATAACGTTATACCAGGTAACAAATTTTATTGTTTTGTGTGAATTTGTAAGAATATGGTTTTTTTTTTTAATCTTAAATTAATTTAACAAACCATATTTTACAGCAGCATTAGTTGGAAGAGAAAGTATGCAAAATTTTTTCTTGAATATATAATCGTAGAACGAAATGAAAAATGTTTAACCGAGAAAGAATTTATTTTGTTGCTTTTATTCTCAGCTGAAAGGTTTCGCCAAATTTGTTTAGGGTTACAGTTTTAGTATTGTGCGAGCTAAGTATCCTTGGCGAGATTCCGCCCATGTTAGTTAAACCATTTTTATTTTTTATCATGAGTGGAATAAAATGGTAGAAAGATTACAGAATTCGATAAGTAAAAAGAAATAATGGTAGATCAATTGAAAAGAAAACTACCACCATATATCCGTGAGAATTTTGTTGATGATTTGTATAGCATGACATAATTAAATCATAACTCAGAAATTAGAAACACACCAAACAGAAAAATTTTAAATGAACTGATTCGGCAATTTGAGAAAAATAACTCAGTTACAAATGCAAAACAATTAGCGCTAGCCAAGCAAGGCAAAGAAGTATCATCTTTTCACAATAATTCGTAATGTCACATAATTAAAGTTTCTAGCATTAATTGTTATTCTTGTCAGACCACAATTATTATTTAGTTTTATCAAGAATTGATAAACATCGAATTCAACATCGTGGAAATGGCTGCTTACCAGGAAACATCACGATCAAGGAAATTCAAAAAAATTCCAAATTGGTGGCATTCGAAAGAGCATTGGAAAACATGTTTATGGCACTGAAACTACGTGCCCTCGTGACCACGTTATCGAAATATGAGGTCTTAAAAATTGCCGAAATTTTTAGTAAAGTCGCCAAATTTAGCGAGTTTTGTTCAGAAATGGAAGGTACGGCGCGAATTCAACATCTGCATCTGACGAGACATTTCACTTCCATATTTGGTCACCACCAAAGCGCGTGAGAAATATCGCATTAATTCTTGACTCGGGGTGACTACCATGGCGCGGGGTGTCGTGGCACAGACTGCGGCATTGAAATTTTTAGGGGCTTGTGTTCCGGGATATTAACGTGCAACTGTATAGGGGAAAACGCCACCGCCCGAAATATTTGTTTTATTTTATTGTAAAAACAATGGAAATATAATGTATATTGACTTCAAATCATGTTTTCTTTTGGCGACTCCCCTAGACCCCAAGGGGAGTTCCTTCAAACATTTGTTTCCAACTACAGAAATGTGAATGTGGGTGTGTCTTTTGTTGCTTTTCGAATAACTAAAAGTAATTTTCTCGAATAATTTAATTTGAACCTCCCCTCTGTAAAATGTTATGGAGAAGGTCAAGATAAAAATGTCTTTTAGCATTTTAGGTAGTAGTAGTAGATGTAAGTAGATTTTACTTCACTAGTTTTCGTGGTTATTATTATTATTGGTGAAATATATTTTATTTCTAAACAAGGTTCTCATAAGTATTAATTATTTTTTCTTTTAGGTTCTGTGCAAAGCTAATTTGTTTACTTTAGATGATATAAACTATTAAAAAACATTCAAATTCAGAAATTTTATTAAGCAAATTAATATTAAATACAGATTTGACACATACAAAATAAAAACGAAAGACGTTTATGGAAAGGAAAAAAAAACATGCTACTGACAAATATGATACTGAACAAAAAAATGATTAAAACATAGAAAATCGTGGCACCAGGAACATTTTATGAACTTAAATTTCGTACAGGAAACGCAACGGTCAACTTCTTGCGGAAAACAAAATTGCAGAGGTGTTTCAAATGGAAGTGGCCGAGTTTGTAGTAGCCCAGACTTGTATCACGCATATTTTATCATGTCTGAGTATTGTGGTGCACTAAACTGGAAATGAATTAGCGACTGCAGTTTCAGGATGTTGTCACGTTGAAAAATATCTATTCCTCCCTCCATCATTGCTTTGTCGGATATTCTCCGCGCCAACTGCTTCCAGAATCTGAAGACTCCAACATCTAAAGGTTGAACTTTTGTAGTAGCACCTGGTGGAATTTTTTTTAATTCAAAAGTCGCAGCATCAGGGACCGCTTCACTCACGATGGAGTCGTCACAATACTGGGTTAGAGAATCTACCACAAGGTGAGACTCATCACCAACATAGGGGAAATAAACGTCTTGAAGCCATCTCATTAGCAGCACTTTCGTGACTTTCCCTAATGAAAAAAATTTAGTTAACGTCAACTTTTTGCTTTTGTCAATACCAGAAGCTAATCTGCTTCACATACACGGAGGACCGCGAACAAAGCGCATTTGCCTCCGAACAAACACACGAATGATTTACAACACAATGAGAAGGAAAAAACATTCAGGGCACAGATGGGAATCGAGCCCATGACCTCCGGTATGCGAAGCCAGACTACTTCTTGAGAGCCACCGAGGCCCCAAAGAAACATTTATTAAAGCTTTTGAACAACTAAATTAAGAATTTTCCACTCACCAGACTTCATAGCTTGGATGCTCAAATTATTAGGCTTGAACATTGTGTGTCTTACACGCGGTCCCAATTCACCTTTGGCTTCTTGAAGAATGATTAGCATTGGTGACAGCAATCGCCCATCGGCACTAATAACTGGCTGAATAGTATAGCTATGAGTCATACTATGCTTTGATTGAGCAGCAGCTTCTACTTTCTTCACTCCTCGTGTATCTAGACTTCTGCCATTGTGCATCTCCTTGTGGAATCCACTTTGGTCTGAGTTGTACCAGTTGGATGGACTACTTGTTGCACTTGGACATATTTCAGCGGTGAAATTGGAGATGGCTTCTTGTCGTTCAGCTGCATTCTGTGCAGTGATTCTCCCGACAAAACCCGTGATTTTTCGTGACACAATGTTGTACCGAGTTTTAAATTTATGCACCCAAGAGCGACATGCTTTGAAACCCGTAACTTGTTGCATAGAACTATGTTCCAATGCCCAAATACGTATATCTTCGTCATGGATGGGATATCGTTTCTCACGAGCTTCAAGGAACTTCTGATAAACGTGATGAGAAATATGTTTGTACTTTAAACGCTTCGATATACTAGAAAGAGTGCTTTGTAGTTGTTTCTCCCAATCGTACAACTGGGAAAGGGATGTCACGAATCTGAAGGACTTTTTTACTGTAGCTAAACTCAATCTTTTAGATTTTCCAGACTTCCAGTACTCTACTGCCCGTTTCTTGTCTTCTGTCGTAATAACACGCAGTTTATTTCTGTCAGAACTTGGATTATAGCTAGATGCTGATGATTTTTGAGATGCTTCTTCTTCGCAGTCTTCTAAATCACCACTTTCATCGCTTAACACATCATTCTCTCCCAATTCGTCAATAATAAGATCTTCCTGCACCTCAAAACTAATGCTTCCTGATGCAACCGTCGTATTAATTAATCCTAAATTGTGTGTTAAATATACTCGTTAAAATAATTTAAATATTTATAAGAGTATACATAAGATCATAAATACAGAGTTGCGTCAAAAATCAGAACGCTTTCCCAGGAAGTTTAAATAAACTTTTTGGCAATTGCTAAGCTATGCATACATTTCGTGAAATAAATTACACACAATGATTAAAGAAATGAAATTAAGTGCAGATGTAATAGAGGTGGAGTATTATAGTTGCCCCGCAAAATGGCAAGGAAATCCATTGGGAAATTTTAATAAACAAAAAATAAATAAAGTTGCCACCAGTGCAAATTTTTCGAGTCACAAAAGAAAGTTCTTTCCAGATGAAATGTTGGAAACTATCAGTCTCTCAATAAATAATGTATCGAGAAACGTGTTTTGCAGAAACAAAGTATCGTCGAGGCGCTAGCGATAAGCAACTAATAGGTTTGTCAACATATAGTGTCGGGTTATGTGCTGTATTGTACATTATGTACACACATATTTGTAACTTTATTTGATCGATTGACATCCTGTTTTTTAAACGGTATTTTTTTTTTTTGGTTATTTCCAAAAATTCAAACTACCAATGGTACCAATTAGTTCTGATTTTTGACACTTTACTGTAGTAATAAAGCAAATTAAAATATACTGCAGGGAGAGGTTCCTCGAGCTTAAACTTTTGGGAAAGCAAAAATTCTCAATTTACTGAAAGAAAATTCAGATTTTGCGAGCGATAAAATACGAGTTTGCGCAAATAATAATGTATGAAAAGTGACTTTCGGGAGTTAAAAAATTGTAATTATGTCCTCTAATTTGCCGAACTGTCAGACGAACTTTGTGGAATAAGAAAAAATTTTGGGAGGTCACAGTGACCTCCCATCAGTGCGCTCCTAACTGCAGTCAACAAGAACGACCTCTATTACTGCGACCGATCTGTCATAGGGTTCAAGCACAAAATCTCGTTTAAAGTTCCACAGATGTAATGACATTTTAGCATCCAATAGAACGTATTAACTGAATACATTTGAATATACCGTTCGAAGTTTGAACTTTTTTGTTATTCTTAAGACTGTCTGTTAAAAAACTGATGTTTAAAACTTTTATGCTTCTGCGGGTGAAATATTTCCACTGAAAAAGTTTATTCGATGATGAAACTGTTTTGAAAAAAATATGATAACCGTAGAGAAACGGTAAACACACTTTAAGGTCTTTTTTTTTTTTTTTTTTTTTTGAAAAGTCGTAAATCTGAAGTTTTCAACAGTATCTAAATACGAAGAAAACGACATTTTAAAAGATTTCAAACCATGTTCTCAAATTAAAGAAAAAACGATTTCTGTCAGTTATTTCCAGTGTGTTTTTCGTTATGTGTATCGTTTTCAAGTTATGTGT
This sequence comes from Uloborus diversus, assembly GCF_026930045.1. Taxonomy (NCBI): domain Eukaryota; kingdom Metazoa; phylum Arthropoda; class Arachnida; order Araneae; family Uloboridae; genus Uloborus; species Uloborus diversus. The sequence goes on from NC_072735.1 coordinate 129,974,454, forward strand.
AAGCCCTCTAACAAGTCAAATAAAAAAAAGCTGTATTAATTTTTATTTTGCTCGTATTTGAATTCCCTTTTAACGTGAAACATAATTGGTAAAAGTGACTTCAGTATTTTTAAAAATGATTAAATGACATGCAATATGATGTGCATTTACGTTATAGCGACTTTCAGTTGCAGTGACAGACTTTTTCGAACTACAGGGGTTGTTGTAATGAACGTGGACTAAAATTTTTGATAGCAATCTGTTATGAAGTAATTTCCGACATCGTTAGTTTTGCTGTGCAAATTTTTGACATTTACTATCCGTTGTTTTCTTTTTTTTAGTTATTTTTTTTTTTTCGTTTTTAAATTAAAAATTAAACATTTTCGCTAGCAGTGGTCAGACAATAAAACTTCATGAATGATAATAACTTTTGAAAAAATGAATAAGAGCTGGGATACTACAATCCATGATCATTTTCTTTCAACATCAAAAACTATCCATTTTATTTTAAATATATAAGTTTTAATAAGCATGTTTTTTTTTACTTATTCATATTAATTCTCGTACATAATTATTAATTACTTACAACACATTTCATAACAAGAGTACAAACTTAAATTAATTAAGTAAAACACACTTGAAAATGCATTTAAATTCTGAAATGCATTATTATCACGATTACAAAGTTAAATCCTACGTTCAATTTCGTTATAAAGTTGTAGCTCCTCTGGATAAAGCTCTCTAGTTTCCATTTCACAGGCTTCATAGTTACTTTTTAATTTTACACACACAAGTAAAGGGTTAATTCGAAACATCGTTTACGCCCTTTGCAGATGACCAGAAATGGGAATGAGAGTCTTGCTAGACGCATGCGATGAAATCACGTGGTATTTTCCATTTCTTGCCAAGTCTTTAAATTTGGCGAATTTTCGTAAGATTTCGACAAACTTTGACCCCCCATATCTCAAAAACAAAAGGACGAGGGCACACAATATTTGGGTCAATTTTTTTTTCTAAAGATACTCTTTCGAATGCGACCATTTTAAACTTTTTTCATGATTACTGAACTCGTGATGTTTCCTGGTTAGAACTACGAACTGCGTAATTTGCATTAATTTCTAACATTTAGTAATGCTTCTCGAATTCTCATTTCTTTCTACGTGGGCCAGAATATCAACAAGACTTTGAAAATTAATTTAAAAAGAATAAAGCGAAAAAATCATGCATACGAACAAAATTTACTGGGTTTATTAGCATTTCCTTCGTTACCATCACATGCGTTTGTTTTAGTTTTTTCGTCCGCCATTAGACAGTGACTGCAGTGCCCCCTATAGTTCGTTGGAGTTGCGAATAATTCAGACGTTGGGATGGTCGTCAAGTTTTTCATGTGTAATTTTGTTTTTGTTGGGAATATTGCTTCCTCGTCAAGCATGGGGAGCGATCAGAAAGAAAAAAAAGAAAAATATAGAAGAAAGTTTTGTGATGTCCACAACATACTAGTTGTAAAAAGGAAATACTGATTACTGATTAACTAAAAATATATTTGACATATTAGTAAAACACTCGCCAGTGGCAAGTAAATCATGAAATGACATACTTTCTCTTTGTATAATACTAGGGTCCCCCCCCCCCCCAAGGAGCAAAGGTGCAACTTCCTCCCCCCAAATCAGGAAGACTACCCCCCAAAAAAGAGGAAAATATGCTTTAAAACACCGTCCCCCCCGCCCTGAATTATTCAATGGTGCACTCTGCACCATGACCCCCCCCCCCCCCCCGTTTTGCACCCCTGATAATACAGTACAATCTCATTTATCCGGACTAACTTGAACCAAAGGCATTCCCGATAAACGGAAATCCGGATAATCCGGGAGCGTAAGCAAAACACTCTCGTAAATAAGTAGACTTTTCTTTTATTACAGCGAAAAACGATGCTTTGTAATAAAATTACATAGGATTGTTAATTGCAAACACTTTATCATTATTCCATATTCGCCATGTTGTTTATTGTATTATTATATTTGTTTGCACGATCTATGCAGAAATTGTACATTTAATCAAAATTAAAGAGCGGCTATCATAATTTAGAACTATTATTGAAGAGAAAATATTTTTTTAACTCTATAAATTTGATCCGTATAAAAGAGGATCTGCTGGATTCAGTATGAAAAGCAGGGTTGTAGTTTTGGCCGGACAAAACTGATTTTATCCAAGCCACTGGCTAAACTAGTTAAAACCGTCCAAAACTGCATTTAACCACCATAGAACTGGCCAAAACTAAATTACATGAAAATACACTTCTAATTTGTATGTATGTGAGAGCTGTGTGTTTTGCAACTAATAAATCTGTTAGTTGGAAGTTTTTTAATTAAGCACAACAATTTTAGTTAATTAAATATAATATTAGTGAAGTAATTTACATTATTATAACAATAGTAGTGAACAAATTTCACCTTTCTTCAAAATTAAGAATTGAAATTCCTTATAACTGAAGCAAAAGACATAAGGAATACAAAACAGCCTGTAACATAAATATAATTACTTTTCGGTAGTGTTGCTTTTTAATTTTCAAAAGAGTTTCCCCCTTGTACCTTTAATTTTATTTTTATTTTTAAATACCTATATATGTTTCTAAAAGAAGCTTTTTTTTTTCTTCTCTCATTTATTCTTCAAAATTACTTGAAATACTTTCAAATATTTTGTACATTTGTGTGTGAGAATTAAAATCTATCTATTCAACTTACAATGTTTCACTCCGTGATTTTTTCAATGTTACTGCATAGTTTTCATGTAAACCTTAGCTTCTAAACATGCTGTAATTTCTACAAACTGTAAAACTATTTAGATAAATAATAAAAGATGATTATGGTTTGTTTTGCATTTCTTTTTAATAAATTATTATTTGATTTTCATTTAAAATTTGATAATTATCTAAGTGGCCAAAACTGGATAAAACTGATTTTATCCCGGCCGGTTTTATCCATGGTTAAAACTACTACTGGTCAAAACTCTTACAACCCTGATGAAAAGTAGGCTGGAACTTAGGCAAAATTATGGCTGTGAGGAACACAGAGCTGACTTCATTTCTTGATTGCGAAAACTTTAATTTTAAAAAACATGAGTTCGAAGTTTTTTACTGTACCAGAGCTTTTTTACAGACCAGAATTGAAGGGTTTGCAGCAACAAAGAGTTAACTCCATTTTTTGATTGTTGCAAATCTCCTGGAGTTAACTCCATGTTGCCTCAAGCGAATGAAGCAGCTAACTCATTCTAACGAATAACTGGAGAACTATCAACGGGAGATAACTCCTTGTTGAACCGAACGATCTTGAAAACTATCAGTTGGAGATAGCTAATTGTTGAACCAAGCGACCAAAAAATGGAGTTAACTCTTTGTTGCTGCAAACCCCTTAACTCCAATTGATTATTAAATGCTTTTTGATATTTTCAAAGGTCAAATAACGTCTCTTGTCTGAAAGTAAATTCTTATACCTGCAGGAATTTCTGCCAACGTTACAATTTCAGCTACACAGAACCAGCATTTGAACTCTTTCAAAATCAAGTTTTCAAAAATTCAAATTCGCCAAATTTCAAATGCCATTTGCAAAGTAGGCGAAGACAAGTAGCTGATTTTTAAATCAATATAAAAAACAAGATTTTTCCAAACAATTAACGCTACATGCAAATTAACGCGATTTCCAAGTTCAGAGCCCATAGGAAAAAATCTTGTTGAATTAATGTTGTAGATGTGAGAACTCTCTCTCCTCTTTGACACAGATAAGCGACTAAGTAAAATAAAACTTTAACTTTTAACATTATTTTCACTTATTCCTTCAGTTGAAAATTCAAAAGCAAGTGCGTAACACAGCTTAGAACACTATTTTCTCTATTGTTATTCCACAATATTACCATGTTCTAAGAATTCTAATTTTCACTTAAAGCAAACGAAAATAAAAGTACCACAGCTCAGAGAGAATTTGACCTTTCATGGTTCATAATAACGTCATTTTAAAACACGTATTTTTCACCGTCATAAATACTAGCTCATTTTAAGAAAACAGTTCTGGGGATTATTCAGGTTTTAAGTTATACAAATTTAAATTGGTTTCTAGTCAAATTCTGAAATACACTCAAAAATAAATAAAGCAATTTTTAATAATATAAATTCATTTAAAAAAAGTATGGAATATGTAATTTAAATATATGATTCCGTCACAAACATAGATAAAATGTGATTATACGTTAATAATACTGTAAATTACAACGTGGGTCATTTTTGTCCCCCCCCCCCCTCCCTCAGGTGTATGCGACATTGTTACAACGTAAGAAGAATAAATGAATGATATGATTACAGGTTGGTTTTTTTCAATCTAAATGAACGGTGAAAATAGTTGACGCTTCCAAATTTTTCTTCTAACTTGGGAAAATTTTCAAATATGACAATCTAATCATGCCTTTTATACGCAGCCATAGAAATCAACTTTGTGTTTATATTTAGGACAAGAAAAATCATTAAATTTAGACTTTAAATCAATAACACACTTTTTTTTGCGTATTTATTTATTTTTAATTTTTGATATGCACGAAAATTGTCATCAGGGAGCGATGCAACTAATTGGTTTACGCTATTAATCTAACTTCCAACGAAATATAATCAGTTTAACAGAAAATGCAACCAATCAGACAATGAATGTTAAAACGCTTGCTTATACACTATTTTTTACAAATAAACAGTAAATCTTGTGGATGGGCCCACATCAAAATTCTTTAAAAAAAAAAGTCTTCGTTAAAACGAAAGAAGTATGGGTCAAGTGATACTTGTATAACTTCAAATTTAAATTTATGGTTACTCATTCTATCTTGTGTAAATTCAATATAATTTTAACAATTATTTCCCTAGCTGCTTCTAACAAATCGAGTTTTAACGGTAAGCAAATAGAAATTATAACAAATAATCCACAAAATCAGCACTTTATAGAAACAAACATATAGCATAGAAATTCAATCAGTGTTCCTTAATAATGGTATTAAGATTACAACCGAAAAAGGAACTTACGGGAATTCCAGTTAGGCTTCATGTGCAATGTTACCTGTCTTCAGCTTGAGGTGCGAGATCAGTCTTTTAGTAACACCTTCGGAAACAGCGTCAACAATAAAAAAACTTTTGCAATTTGCCTCCACATATTGCGCATGATAATGTTTTGGTGGTAGTAAACGAAGTTGTGGAACGCAGACAGATATACAACACAGATTTGAAAAGCCAATCAGTGGCTCCCCGAACTTAAATTTTTGGGAATGCTGTAATTCTCAATTTGCTGATTAGAACTCCAAATTTTGCCGACAAACCAAATTACAAATTACATACCGATTACAAAATATGGATACGCACACATAAATTTTGATATTTATGTCTGATGAAAAGGGATATTCGAGCATTTAAAAATTGCAATGTGGCAATAATGTCTCCGAATTTGCCGAATCGTAGTCAGACAAAATTTGCCAAATAAGGAATTTTTCGGAAGGTCACAGTGACCTCTCATACGGGTGTCCCTGGAGCAAATTAGAAAACTGCAATCGATTTTAACCGTTGAAACGAATGCCTTTTTACTATTAAACTAAAAACGATAGAATGACAACAATGTAATTTTTTTTTTTTTTTTTTTTTTTTTTTTTTTTTTTTTCGTTCGTGAGAATTTCGCTGTTCGTGAAATATTTACTGAAAATTTGACGCACCGTAAAAGTACTTGTTTTTGCCAACCGTAATTTTCGCGAAAATGAAGATATCGGTGATTCCGCGAGTTGAAAGTTCCGCGAATTTTATATATAAAGCGAATTAGATTTAAAAACTATTTTACGAAGCTTAAATTTTCGCGATTATACTGGGCTTGTGAAAATCGCGAGAATTAAAGCCTCGCGAGAAGAAAAAAGTGCTTTTACAATACTACTTGAATTTGACTAGTTTACTGAAATGGTAAAAAAAAGTGCTTTTGCACAATTTGGAGCAAATTTGTGAGTCGCAGCCATTTTTTCTAGCCGCTACATGTAAGCTTTTAACTTCCAACTAAAACACAAAAATAATGAGTTTAAATCCCGGTAAATATAAGAGCAGTCAGTGGCGAATCCAGGCGTTTTTTTTTCGAGGGGCGAATGACTAATGCATTCTTTGGGGGGAGGGGGGAGCTAATGAAAATAAAATTAAAAAAAAAACCTGAGAACTGAAGCATGATGTTTTTTTGGGGGGCGGGGCGGTGTATGATTTGAAGAGTTTGAATGGAAGTTAAAAGCTTTTTGAATACCAAGAATAAAAAAATTGGAAAAAAAGGAAGGGTTTCTACTAGTATTCTGGATCTATTATCCAAATTAAACCCTTCAACTGTTCATTCGTTTGAGGACTCGTGAAGTATTTTCAGTAGCCATTTAAGGTCCTCAATTGTCTTTTTTCCTTATAAAAAAAGGTTGCAGTACCAAGATGGCATTTCTTTTTACTAGGTTTGGTACCAAACATAATGAAATACAAATATTACATTTGTAACTTAAATTTGAAAATAGTTATGGATTTGTATTGTTTGTTGATTGGGGGGGGGGGGAGCTGTCTAATATTCGCGCATAGGTTGGAGTGTTTGCGGGCTCTCTCCCGAAAATATTTCTTAGTAACACATTTTTAGACTATAGTGGTTAATAAGAAGAGGGGAGGTTTGAAGGACGCTCTCCGATTTTTTTTTTTTTTTGAAATTTAAAGGTATATTTTCGAAAATACAATTGTTTGGTGGCTTAAAGGAAGAGGATGAGATTCAAGAGTTCTAGTTGTTTTTTGGTATTAGAACTCCAAAAACGCAATTTTAGGGATCTTTAATAAAGCTAAGAACAGGGTGTTTCGGGGGCTTACCCCCCAAAAGGTTTTCGAAATTGAAGTCCTAAAAACGCAGTTGTAGGTCACCTTTGATGGCGTAGCAGAAGACATGGATTCAGAATTTTTTCCTTGGGAATGTTTCAATGTAGTAGTTCCAAAAAGGCAGTTTTAGTCGATCCTTGAATGATGTTGAAAGATGAAGAAAGAAGGACTTAGGGGCTCCTCTCCGGTAATTTTTCGAAGGTGAAGCACTGAAAACGCAGTTGCAGTCCATCATTTATGACGTTGGGGGAAGGAACGGGTTTCGGAACTTTCCACTGGAAATTGTTCGAAATTGGAGTCTTGAAAATGCGATTGTTGGCCATCTTTGGTAGGATTCAGGGAAAAAAATGGGGTGAGGAGCAGTCCCTCAACTTTTCAATACTCAAGCTTTAAAAACGCTATGTTAGAGGATCTTCATTGATGTTAGGGGGAGGCCTCAAAGGCTCTTCCCTGGAATTTTTTCGGAATTGAAGTCCTAAAAACGCAATTAAAAACATTAGGCGGAGGCATGAGGTTCAAAACTCTCACCCGGAAATATGTTGATATTAAAGTTCCAAAAACATAGTTTAACATTTTTTGTGATGTTAGGAAGAGGTGAGGTTTTAGTCTTCCCGCGTAAGTTTTTTGAAACTAGAGTCTTAAAAACGAAATTGTAGGAAAACTTAGGTAACATTAGGTAAAGAAATAGGATTCAAGGAATCTTCCCCGACGATTTTTTCGAAATTGAAGCTCCAAAAATTCAAAACTTTTGACAATCTTCGATGATATGGGAAAGGGGGAGGAGTTAGGGACTCTCACCTGGAAAATTTTTGAAATTCAAGTCGTAATAATACAAGTGATTTTTTGTGATGTTTCTAGATGAAGGGGGGGGGGGGGGTGCGGTCCTCTCTCCGAATTTTTACAAAATTTACCAACCATCACCCCAATCGCCCCCCCCCCCCCCGTGGATTCGCCACTGAGACCAGTCTAACCATGTCGAATATGTGATAACCTCGCTGCAGAAGTTCGTACCCTCCTTACGAAAACAGCAAGAAATATTTGCTGTTTTCGTTAAACGAGTTTTGATTATAAATGTGCACATAACGATAAATTTATACTATTCCTCTCGTTTATATAACACATCTTATTTATTTTGAAACAAAAAAACTTACTATGCATTCAAAATTTACGTATATGATTTTCTTTTTTTTTTTTTTAATTCTTTAAAATAATTTTTTTGTTTTTCTTTTCTCTTTTTTTTTCACATGAAGAGATTTAAGTTTCCTCCGCTATGACTATATATAACATTCGCTACGTGAGCTAAAAGCACAAACATGTATTTATGCATCATATTTAATGGCAATTACAGTTCTAAAAATAATTTAATATTGTTGCCAACGGCAGTAACAAAATATGTTCTGACATTACTCCTAATAAACCTATATGTTAGTCACGTTGACTCCAGTTAAATTTTCTAACTGTTCGAAAGCTCCCCCTTAAACGTTAACTGAACCAAATCATAAAACTATTTTCAGCGTACATTTACTTTTCGAGTTTAATATTTATTAAATTATAGAATTTTATTTCAAACGGTTTCGCAGTACTTTTATAATACACTAAACTTTCTCTTTTTTTAAAGAGCTAAGAGCAAAACAATTAACAATATGTATTTTTTTCCCTTCAACTCTAAAAGTATTGTATGATGAGGAAAAACCACAGAAGAGAAATACTTTTTGAAACAGTAAGCTTCTTCCACGAATTTTGCGGCATTTAACCGCAGATTTCTTCGAAATTTCAAAGTTTCGCTATCGAAACCTGTATGTGGGATTTTTTAAAACTATTACAGCGCTATTGTTTTAGAAATATTTTACGAGTGTACTAGGTTTTATCAAACAAAAGTTGAACTACAACACAAGATGAAAAGTTAATCATAGCCACAGATTTTGTATTAAAAAAATATTCCGCATTATTTTTATTTTTACTTTTATTGACTCATCATTCTTCATTAAAAGGTTTTTTCCATGTTGCTATAACATTAGCTCCTCTACCGTTTCTCTTTTTGTCTCTAAAACACTTTAGTGGTTAAAAGACTTTTACAAAAAAAAAAAAAAAAACCCAGCAAATCACCATTAATGAATAAATAAAGCAGGAAAATGAAAATGAACCATGCCATGTCTTTTTGACTTCTACTTAATCATAATATTCATAACAAGAAAAAAATTGAAACACGAAAAACATAATGTATCTAATTGGAAGTTGAGAACGAAAATTAAGCGTTTAATACTTCTTCTACTGAGAAAGCAAGCTTCAAAACAATTGAAATAATACCAAACATTACGAAAGAAAAAATGCATTTTAATTACAATAAGCATTTGCATCAAAAGTAAATTTCACACTTAAAACATAAATTGCTTCAGAATTTTTCAAATGACCTCGGCTTTTTCTTTAAAAATGTTATCAGTAGCGATTACAGAAAGTTGACAATGACAATATCAAAAAGTTTCAATTGTCAATCTCCCAAGTACTTGACTAATAATGAACATTTCATAGCGATGAGTTGTGTAACGTTTACATTAAAATTGTGGTGTCCAAACTAAAATTGATAAGTTTTAGCTGGGAGATCTCCCATTTACTGGACACATTTTTGAAATGAACATTTCAAAATGGTGAAATATGTTACAATTGCTTCATGATTGTGATGGATTTGTCTCCATGGCAAATCTCAACTATATATCTTCAAAACATTTGAGAAATATTGACATTTTTAAGTGGACGAAAAATTTTGTGTACACAAAGCAACTGCGAGTGATCTTGGCTTTTTATCATCCTTGATACATTTTGCTAGATGTCTACATTTAAGACTTACACTGTGAATAGTGAAAACCTGCCATTGCCAGATCGTTTTTACTTTAACAAAAAAATATTTTTTAAAAATATATAAATAAATTAAAATTATTCACATTTTGTCTGCATTTCCAAACTTTCATTGGGCACCAAAATCATATTGGCTTGATTCGAGCATTTTTCGATATTCTTAATTAGAAAAAAAAATAAAAAATACTCGCTTGCGAGTTAAAGTTATTTAAAACGCATAAAAAATGGCGAAGCACCTTCATTAGCCGTTCGACCTCTGGCAAATTAGCTTAAATCGAGCATCATATTGCGTAACGAGGTAAAGGTACAAAATGGAACCTTCTCAAAAAGTCGTTTCTTCGTCTTCATATATTATCATTATTATTCCCCCAGAGCCTTTTTTCAATCTCTCTCTTTTTTCTCCAGTCTATCTCTCCAAATGGCTTTCTGCGGTTGGAATGCAGTCTTGCCAGAAAAATAAATTGATACAGTTCGATTCACTTCTACTATTCTAAACTTTTTTTTGAAAATGGCCTTCAGTAAAGAAACACAAAATAATGAATAAAACTTAAATCTTCGCGAAGATAATTTTTTTCTTTCTCCTTCTGTTTGTTTTTTTTTTTTTTTTTTTGTTTGTTTGTTTTTTCTTTAATGAAAAATTTTAGAATTTGATATTTAAACTATCAGCTTTGAATCGCTTTTGTGCGAAACCACTGTTACTAAGGTTTAATTCACATGGGAGCTCCCTGGGAGCTCAGCTCCAACAATAGACCAACCTATTTTGAAAATATTAAGGTTGAAAAAGTCTTTTCTTTGATGAATTGGAAGAATCAACTTCATTCCATACATTTCTAAAATGAAAATAACCATCAAATATTGTGTTTGTTCCCTGGTTAGTAGGGTTCATTCACTGAATTAGAACATTTTCTTTTTCTTTTCAACCCAATCAAAATAATCTGATGCAGAACTGTGAAAGTTCTCTCCTCACCCCCCTGTGTTTTCAAATAATTACACACATCAATTAAAATGTTTTCATGTTCATCTGCCAAATACAGCTTTTAACGATGTCAAAATTTATGAAAAAGAAATTGCGTGGAAGTGTCCAGTCACTGGTTGATCTAATCTACATCGTTTTTGTTTGAATGAATCGTTATATATTAGTCGAATTTTAATGTAATTTCAAACTACTGTCTGACCATCGATTACATGGAAAGGCTAATATCTGGTTTATATGCGGAAATGGACCTATTTATTAGTTTATAGGGGTGTTAGTTGGTTTGTTACAGATGTGCACTTTTGCCTCTCTATTATTTAGCCTTACTTTTGTAAAAATGAAAATTTGCTCTCTCAGCAACATTTTTTTATTCTAAAGTATATTCGATCTATATTATCACGGCAAAAATTAATTGATTTATTTATTCACAACAAAGTTTCGAGCTTACCATTTTGCTTTTACGTTCCTGAACGAAATGAAAATATTTTCTTTTCATTTTGTTATTACCATGGTAATTATTTTTGTTTTCCTTTATTTTATTTTAGAGAATGCAATAAATGAATAAGGCACTAGTGACATTATAAAACGTTTGCATCAAAAAATCCCATCGTTATTTTCCCTTCTCCCCTGCTAGATTCATTCAGATGGAATAGTCTTTACTTGGCAGATTGCCAAATTACATACAATCCGTGGTCAAACAGTATTTACGCATGGATATCTAGTCAGTTGCAGACAGGGCTCTTGAATTCGTTTTGTATGTCATTAATAAAAAACAATGTCGATTAATTTGTGCATACTTCACTTCACTATTGTCCTCACAGTGTAAAAGAAAGTTACATTCGTTTTCAAATTGCGATTATTTTCCGTTGGTTCTTCCAATCTTCAGAAAACCCTTTTTTCCCCATTAATTCAAAAACTATAGAAGGAACTCATGGTTTTAAAATGGAAAAAGAGTAAAATTTTGCTGATTCAATTCTGCTATTCGTTCTGAATATTGTACCAACATATTTGCTAATAACTTTTTATATATATAATAGTAGACAAAAATACACGAAACTTTCAAAACTACCAAATGTCAAAAGTGTAAATAGTGCCAAATAGCTAAATTTAGCACATTTCACCGAGCTCTGTAAAGGTTAGTGCTTGATTTTAAGGAGAGGGAGAAGGAAATGGAATGGTGTTGTACTTAAGCATGGATCGAGCGGGTTCATGGGGGTAATGCAACCCCGTCCTTCTCCAACCAAATATTTTCTAAAGCTGCATTAGTGGGGACTTATACCTTATACTTCGAAAAAGCCTCAGAACCCGTTTTTGTGCCCGAAAACTGCCCTTTGATTCCCTTTCCTTTCCAATGGGGTCGTTTACAAAATTTTAAAAGTATTTTTTTTTTCTGAAAGAGCATGCTTAAAAACATAGGATCTGACCATTTTTTGATAAATTTGTTTACGTTTAATATTTTTAAAAAAATACTTAAATCGGAGCGCTTTCATTGTTAACGGTTTCTGCCGATGACATCACAAATGATGAAATGCCATTCAGTGTTGCCGTTCACAGTGCAAAATATTTAATTCGCATCTTTACTCACGTGCATTGGCAATGATATGGTTGGTAGCAAGCGTAGAGCGCAATTTTAATTCGCTGCTTGATTATCATAACGTGGAAACGTAGTAGAAAGATGCGGCGAAGTGCATCATTTATGACGTCATAAAGACCACTCCTTGTTTGAAAAATCGGACATTAAAAAATTAATTAAAAAAAAAATTGTTGGGATAATGAATGTATTTTCTGGATCCACGTTATTATTATTTTTTTTTTTTTTTTTTTTGCTCATTCTATCCATTTCAATGACTAAAAGTAGTACTTTTGACTGAAGGAAACCACCCCATTATGACCCTTTCAAACATAGAAGCTAGACCTGCCCTCGGGTGTACTATCAGATTTACTTCTGTTCTTCGAGATATTTTTCTTTATTTTCTGCTAGCAGCCTTCGGCGATCAACAGTTTCCTTTTTATATTTTTTGTCTTTAGTTAGTAATTTCATAAACTGTATTAAAGCAACATCATTAATTAAACGTAAATTCATTGGATAGCTTTATAATTTTGCCATTTTATCCACTGTGTCATACAAACATACAAAATCAAAACAGCTAACCAGATCTTTAGTTCCTTACTCAATTATTTTTTGAGAAAGGTAGGGTAGAATAATATACCAGATGCAATATGAAAAAAGTATATACCACTATAAAACAGAGATAAATTTGGTAAGAAATGTATTGTTTTAAAAATCACATGAAAATGCTGAATGTTAGAAGTACTGTTGAAGAATAAGATAAAACAAATCAATAGAAAACGCTAGGGTTTAAAAAAATGATAAATAAAAAAGATGACTATTAAACTCCGGAACTAGAATGCAGTTTAGATTTAAATTGGGTGCCTCACTGTTTTGTATTTTTTCTGTTGTATAATCTGTTTCAAAGCGTATTTATATATTTATAACAATCCACAAAATGAACTGCTTAATTCAGGAAAAAAAGACTCGATTTGGCTGAATTAATACGGTTCTTAATATTAAAATGTTGCAAAGTAAATAAATGTTTAAAATTTAAATAATTGCCTGAGTTTCGAAAGAAGATGATGATGAAAATAAGTATAAACAAAAAATGTTTCCTGCATGAAGAACAATCAGCTGAATTTTCTTTTTAAGTAAAATAATTTTTGTCTTTAAAAGTCAGTATCACAAATTAATTCTCATTCTATAATGTATTTCACAACATGTACGTCTGAGGCCTTGATTCCAAAAAAAATTTTAAATTCAGAAGTTGTAAATGGAATGAGAGATAGTTCTGAAATCTAGAAGGAAATATTCAAGGGTTTGCAACAATTTAACTCACATCTTTAAAAAAAATTTATTTCGCATATTAAGAAAAAATTAAGTTTAATATAACGTCTTACAAATAAACAGAATTCGAAAGTAAACTTTTAAAAACGCTTTCGACGTGGAATTAGACAGAACCTATCGGAACAGAAGTGACTGTAACCAGGCCCGACGAGAGGCCATGCCAGCCTAGTCGAAAACTAGGGGCCCGGCGACGCTGTCGCAAAAAAAAGAAGGAAAGAAAAAAAAGAAATGAAGAAAGAGAAAAAGAAAGGAAAAAAGAAAGGAAGAAAGAAAAAAAAAGGAGACGGGGGATTCCGAGTAAGAGAAAACGTAAGATTAAGCAAAATTTACTCTTTTGGTATTTACCGTTGTGGCACTTAAAATAGAGTTAATTGTTTTATTGTTTTTTGGTAAGCAGAGTTTTGATTTTTTTTCCTTTTCTTCCCCCCTTTTCTTCTTCTTTTCCCCTTTTCTTTTCTATTTCCCTTTTTTTCTTCTTTCCCCCTTTTCTTTTCGATTCTCCTTTTTTTTCTTCTTTCCCCCTTTTCTTTTCTTCCCCCTTTTTTCTTCTTATCCCTTTTCTTTTTCTTTTTTACGTAAAGATTAAGTAAAATTTACTCTTTTGGTATTTACTGTTGTGACTCTTAAAATAGAGTAAATCTGTTTTCTAGTAAGCAATTCCCCCCCCCCCTTTTTTTTTTTCTTCTCCTCCTTTTTTTTTTTTTTTTTTTTTTTTTGGAGGGGTGGGAGGGGCCCGTCGACATAAATGACATGGAGCCCGCTTTGGTTCTCTGCGGCCTTGACTGTAACTTCTCAACAACATGTAATACATTTTTACTCGCTTAGTCGTATGTTTTCAATCGATTCCAGGCAAGGCGAATTGTTGGAGCAAAAGGTCTGAAAGAATTTTAATTTCAACCGAAACAGTTAAAAGCGTCAATCACGCCTCCCCTTATCAGTCGCAATGCAGGCTCTTTCGTTGCCATACCAACGCTATTTGTAAAGACATGTAATCTCGCGAAATTGTGTAACTTTCTGGAAAGAGTTAACACGCCTGACTTGAAGTATTTTCTCTCGTCGACAGATTTTTCATTTCATCGCTTTTCCCGCTAATTTACCGAAGCAGAGCTTAGCTATTGCTATTCGCTAATAACTTGTAATTTAGAGCGGCGGGAAGACAAATCAACAGGTCGCGGCATCGCTTCGTAGTCTCCATTTTCCGATTTCGAATGTTTTAGTCACTTCTTTCTGATCAAGCGTCAAATTTAAAAAAGAAAAAGAAAAAGATTTCTGATGCAATCTTTAGAACAAATTCTAAATAAGATGAGAAAAAGGAATAATCGTCTGTAAAAATAAATAACTAAATAAAATAAAAATAGTAATAAATGAAAAACTAAAGAATAAATTTGATGCGAATAGATTTATCGTCTTCAAAAAATAAATAAATTCGTAAAAAAAATAAATAAAAAGAAAAAAAAAAAGAATTGATAAGATGCAATATTATTTATCGTCTACCAAAAGATATTGAAAACACATTAAAGAATGTATCACGTGATTTGTTATCAACCAATCACAAAGGCAATCGAAACGCCATTTGAAAAAAAAAAAGACTGTTGAATAAAGATTAACAACCTCAAAAGTGCACAAATAGCAGGAAGAATTGCAGACACGTGTTTCAGAGTAACAAGAACCCTTTTCTTAAATGACAAAAAACAAAACAAAAAAAAAAAAAAAAGGCTCGTAAATGAAAAGACAAATACGTTAACTCATTTCAGCTTTGACGCTGTTGTAATATTTTGAACTTTTCAAAGGTAAACAGTTTAACTGTAATAACAACGATGTAACGGTCAAAAAAGCAAATTAAAACCGCAGACACGTGTTTCGGAAGTTCGAGGAATACTTTTAACAATACTAAAGAGCATTTTAATCTTATGGTTCAGGGATAAATCCTCCGAAGAAAAGAAGTTCCTTTTTTGAGATAGTTGATGAACAAACAAGAGTCACCCTTCAATGAATCAGCTGTTTGCTTTGCACCATCTTACATAGAATTATGATTTCTCCTAGAACGACTAAATGTTTATCAAAAGAAAAGATCTGGATGCTAAAATCGCTCAACTGCTGTAATCACTCAAAACTGCTCTAAATCGCTCCACTGTTTGTTGTTGTAACAAACATTTTTTAATGTACGAATATGTAACTCGCTCTATTTCAAAAACATCTTGCTGTAACTGAAAGAATCCTTTTTTTTTTTTTTTTTTTGTTATATTCGGCGATTTGAACTATTGTTCTATAAAAGTGGGGTAGAGTAAATCGTAAATGGAAACAAAAGTTTAATTTCATTTTCGGAAATTCATAATATCGTTTAAAACAAACCTTTGGCTTGTGACAATAAAAACGTTTTTGGAATTTTCTTGAAGGAAAATACTGTTGTCAATTCATCTACAAAAAAAAGTTCTTTTTAAACAAAAAGTTACAAACTTCATTCACTGGTTGTGTTAATCTAAACATATTTAACTTGTTGCAGGTACGGGACATTTGATTCAATGACCTAGATTCTTACTTCATTATTTTACTGAATTTAAACTCGAGAGACAACGCTAAACTTCAACAAAACTATTTATTAAAAACAAATTAAAATCATGGTTATTTTATACACGCGTGAAGAAAAAGGAAAAAACAAGTCCTGACTACCACAATACTGGCAGTTTTATACATTAGGCAACACTGTTGCCACACCAAAAGTAAAAGCATTAGAAAAATAGAACAAGATTAATTTGCATAAACATTAATTAAACAACGTTAGTAATTCGCAACTCCAACGAACTATAGGGGGCACTGCAGTCACTGTCTAATGGCGGACGAAAAAACTAAAACAAACGCACGTGGTAACGAAGAAAATGCTAATAAGCCTAGTAAATTTAGTTCGTATGCATGATTTTTTCGCTTTATTCTTTTTAAATTAATTTTCAAAGTCTTGTTGATATTCTGGCCCACGTAGAAAGAAATGAAAGTTCAAGAAGCATTACTAAACGTCAAACATTAATGCAAACTACGTAGTTCGTAGTTCTAAGCAGCCATTTACACGATGTTGAATTCGATATTTATCAATTCTTGATAAAACTAAATAATAACTGTAACCTGACAAGAATAACAATTAATGCTTGAAAATTTAATTTGACATTACAAATTATTATCAAAAGAAGATGATACTTCTTTGCCTTGCTTGGCTACCGCTTATTGTTTTGCATTTGTAGCTGAGTTCTCTCAAATTCCCGAATCGGTTAATTTAAAAATTTTTTGTTTCGATGTTTCTAATTTCTGAGTTACGATTTAATTATGTCATGTTATGCAAATCATCAACAAAATTCTCACGGATATATGGTAGTAGTTTTCTTTTCAGTTGATTGACCATTATTTCTTTTTACTTATCGAATTCTGTAATCTTACTACCATTTTATTCTACTCATGATAAAAATTAAAAATGGTTTAACTAAAAACGCGAAATCTCGCCAAGGTTACTTTGCTCGCACAATACTAAAACTATAACCCTAAACAAATTTGGCGAAACCTTTCAGCTGAGAATAAAAGGAATAAAGTAAATTCTTTCTCGGTTAAACATTTTTCATTTTGTTCTACGATAATATATTCAAGAAAATATTTTGCATACCGTCCATTCCAACTGAATGCTGCTGTAAAATATGGTTAGTTAAATTAATTTAAGATTTAAAAAAAACCCCATATTCTTACAAATTCATACAAAACAATAAAATTTTTTACCTTGTATAACGTTATCCAAGTTTGTTAATCCAGAGTATTGGCTTTAACCATTTCCCAATCAACTCACATTTTAGAAGGAAATAAGGAAAGCTAACATTATTCTGAGAAGCTCGAGAATACTACAAAGGGACGAAACAATTTCTGTAGCTGAAAGCTACAGAAATCGAACTAAGACACATCGATTGCGTTAATAAATACTCAGAACAAACTGACTGCGTTTACGTCAACAGACACACATGGAACGCAACGTGGCAATGTTTTAGTTTTCCCGGCAGTTTTATAAATCACCGCAAGGTAGCGTATTCGAGCGCTGGAGTTGCGAATTAAACATGAACACATTGAGAATATTCTACAATTCAAATTCTCTATTTTCAGTTCCAACAGGTTGGATGACCCTACTTTGATTTTGCACGTAAAATATTAATTGTAATTCTTAATATTAATTATTTTACAATCATTTACTAGTTATTTTTCATTCGAAACAAACAAATATGCATACCCTACTTTTTAGTTTGCAATTACCGTTTTCCATTTGATAAAGATCTATTAGAACCACATATCAAAATTCAATTCTTTTTTCATCCTCTCCGTAGTTTTTTGGTTCAAAAGATGAACAAAGTAGGGATGTGTCGCTCATGAACTAGGGGTGCGACATCCATGTCGATGTTTTGGAAACATCGATGTTTTTGTGAAAACATCGATGATTTTAACATCAATGTTTTACTTTCGATGTTTTTGGAACATCGATGTTTTGGGTTCGATGTTTTTTCGATGTTAATGTTTTTGTATTTTAATTGAAAATTCTAATAAAATTTCTCACAGAAAAGCGACATCGATTGAAAAACCTCAATGTTTCAAAACATCAATCTTCTAAATGGGGAAAAAAACGATGGTATCAATAAATTGACTAAAACATTGAACACTCGGAAACATCGACATCAATGTCATATTCCTTATACAAAAGGAATTAATGCCTGAAAAAAAAGAAGTATTGAAGCCCTATAGTAGGGTGGTTCAAAAAAACTTTTTTTCAGCTACAGTCCAGGACACCATCTATTTTTTTAGACTTACTAATATGATTATGCTGTAAAAGTTTTAGCTTCTTACTCAATTTTTACGAGGGTGTTCAATGACCCCTTAATTTAACATTAGCCATAGCATAGAAAGTGTCACAAATTTAAAAGCGTTTAATTTCCTCAGCTGTTTTTTGGTAAATAATTATTTTATTGCAATTTATACGTATATTGCTAGTGTATATTATAATATGTAGCATTATTTTTTCAGTTCAATGCATTTTTTAACCCCCCTTCCCATACTTATGAAACTTTGGGGAGGGTGTTGATCACCCTCTTTCAGTTGAAATAGTAAGCAAGAATTCTTCCAGTATATTACTATCCACAAGTCTAAAAATATTGAGGGTGTCCTGTTATCTGGGAGAAATTTTTCTGTTACTTCCTTTTACAAAAAAGCATTCGCGAAAAAAAAATTTCACTCAAAAATCGACCTTAATTTCCATTTTGCTAACCCTCAAATGAATGTTGAGCTTTTTTTTCGACCCGACCACACGTGCATATATACCTAAGAGCGTATAGACCCCCGAAATATCCATTTTGACGATTCCCTAGCTAATTACAGCGAGTTTTCTCGTGACGTCTGTATGTACGTATGTATATGCGTATGTACGTATGTGTATGTACGTATGTGCGTATGTGTGTATGTGCGTATGTATGTCGCATAACTCAGGAACGGTATGTCCTAGAAAGTTGAAATTTGGTACGTTGACTCCTAGTGGGATCTAGTTGTGCACCTCCCCTTTTGGTCGCATTCGGGTGTTTCTTCAGGGGTAAATCTTAAAAATTCAGAAAGTTATCAACGCTATAATGAACCGAATTTGAATAGATCTTGGATAAGCGACGACTCGTTAGGGGTCGCTCGCAAGTTTGCAATATTTGCTAACAATCGTTCAGTGTGATTTATAATAAAAACATATTATTTACGAACGATCCCTAACGAGTTCTGCCGATTCGTAGTCTGCCCAAGAGCTATTTAAATTCAGCTTATTAGAACGCTGAAAACCTTTTGAATTTTTAAGATATTTAACTGAAATTTTATTATGAGTTGGAAAATCTAGTTGGAGTTTAGATTATAAAAGTTATTAATTTATATCTTGCGCGCATGCGCAGAGAAAAATTAATTGCTTTAAACGTTCATATATCATCAAATTTTCAACATTGTAATTTCAAATTTTAATATTATACTTCTCTTGTGTGCTGTCAAGTTTTCTGAAAGTTTGGTAAGCTTTGATGTCAACCTTTTTGCTCTATGAGTCAAAAACCTTCAAATAAAATTCGTAGTTCTGAAAGAAATGCTTATATCTTCATGAATATCAGTAATATTTTCTAATAAAAACGTAAAATAATTGTACATATTAAGGATCCTAATTTCTGAAATTTACAGCTTATTCTAAACTATTTACGATGATTGATGATCAAAAAATATTTTTGTTTTCCTCAATTCGTTGCTCGTTCCTTAAATGCATGGATGATATAACTTTCAATGGAAAATGACAGTTAGAAAATACATTTTATGTGATAAAAGTTACAAAACAATTGTTCTTTTATTTCTCGAGAAATCCTTTAAAATGTGAATTTTTGAAAATGTCCCAATACTTTTGGTCATATAGTATATGAGTTCAATGCTATAACTTTTTTCCAGATTTGTTGAGCTTATTCATTAATGTTTCACTTTTTCTTTTTTGTCAATATTTTTATGGAAAATTAAGCTTACTATAATACGTGTTTCATTTATTTTCTAAGTTTTAATAAATTTTGTAGGAAAGTAGGCTAAAAAATAACAGGAAAAAAGAGAGATATTTGTAGCAAGTGCTAAAACTTCTGTTCTTATGTATGAGTTTCTACCCAGATGATAAATAAAAACTGAAATAAAAAATTCAACTGGCATTATAAAAATCGATGAAAATTAAATTGCATTTCATTATGTACGGTTTCGTAAAGAAAAAAAAACTGTTTATACTTGAGCGTAGCTCGCAATGTGTACCATCATTTCTGCTAAATTTGAGGTCATTCTTCTCTTACAAAATTTGGAATGTTTCAAGTGACCCACGCCATATTTTATGTGGTTCTTCAGAAAATTCTTGAAACCCACAGTGCTTTCCTTATTTCTGGTTATTTGTATTTCCCTTTTTGGCAACACAAAGGACTGGCCCATTTTTCTGCTGACCTAGACACTAGCAGCCTGAACTCGTAACTCAGTGCTGGCTAAAGCTCGACTGGCCGACCCAGAGAAGTGACCCACAGTCAGCAATTCTCAAGGTCATATCGCATCCTTGGCCATCTAAAAAAGAAAAAGAAGAAGCAAAGCACGGAATGCAAAAGCACATCTGACTTTGCTTTCTTGCCTTGAGGCCAAGATTGGATTATTTTGAACCTGGAGGGGATTTCTAAATTATTCGATTTTTTTATTCTCTGTAGATGATGATAGTGTTGGGTGCTTTTTTGTTCTCAGTTTATTTGATCGATTGCGTCTTGTGATTGGTGCTATGAAAATGTAAGGAAAAACAAATCAATAGAAGTAATAATAGTTTATGCAGAGAACGGATCTAGTTATAAAGGTTATCATGCAAAGTGGGTGACATCAACAAAGTGTTTGTTCTTTCTCTCTCTCTCTCTCTTTTTTTTTCCATCCAATAGGATTTAAATGAAAATTAACTCACTGAAATTGCACTCAAATTGTTGCATTGCAGAAAACTAGTGTTCAAGTAACTGAACGAATATACTTGAATTTTTTTGGAAAGCATTGTGGGAAACATAAACAAAGAATTCTATTACTTACGGGTTTATTAAAAATTAGTTCATAGTCAGGATCTGGTCAGAACGGGCTGAATTCGTCTTGAAATTAGGTTTGCACAAATGCAACAGAAACTAAATTTTAAATTCTGTTGAATTATTGAGCAATCACGATCGCTTATTGTTCTCATTTGACCATTTTTGAGGTCCATGCCTTTTTCAGCTTGGATCAGAAGCCTCTACAGCACCACCGTCCACCGTCCTCTGCAGGCGGCGCGGCGCGGCTGCTCCGGTCCTGAGCTATCCGCTTCTCTTGGTCGGAGGCATCCATGTTCTACACACACACACACGCCTACGTGCATACACACAGGTCTATGCATACGCACAAGCCTATACTTACACACACAACTATGCACACGTAACCGCCCAGGAGAAGAGGAAGTCTTGGGGGGAGGGGGACAGGAGCTGTTTCTAGAAACAATAACTCCAATGAGTAGGGGCCTGTCTCAGTTCGTGATTGCGAAAAACATAATTTGAATTCAAAATTTCAGAATTCAAATTAATTTTCTTTTTTTTCCTTCCCTTTATTTCAAATCAACTGAAATTGGTCATGCGACATACCAAACAATTAAGACTGCTATTTTATTGGAAAAATTACAACTAGGGTAGCGGAACCAGTAACAGACATACTTAAGACATCGCTCTCAGGTTAACTTCCTTTTCTGAGCTTTTTAATATGTTTAGAATTTTTAAACTATTTTTCTCTCACTCAACTGCATCTCATCTAACGTTTGGCTGCTTATGGATCCTCTGAATTAGTTAAATCTATTTTTATTTGCTCTATTTCGAAAAAAAAGGTCAGACCCCCAGTAACAGACACCGATAAATCTGATGATATCCAGTAACAGATTGGATGCGGCAAGGATGAGTAACGGACAAAATTCCCTATTTCTCTTCAAAATGTGCGAAAGTTCTTTACTTTTCGAACTAAAATCATATTAAATTGAAATGAACATGAAACACCAGCTGACCTTGTGGTAGCCGTTCATAACCTTCCACCACTGCCTTGTAAATACCTTCTGGCACATAAAATTCACTCTGATTGCACTAGATGGTTGCACTGTATTCATGGGCTACAGCAACATCAGTTTTACTCGCCAAAATTTCTTATTATTAAAATCCAAACTTACGACTGTCTGTTACTGAACTCTTGTCTGTTACTCTGGTGCCCTTACCCTACCGCTTAATTCAAAAGAGTTGATGCAAAAGTGTATTTTGAGAGTATCTTTGGCTATAACAGGAGTTCTCAAACATTTCCAATTCGCACCACGCTTTGAAGAATTAGAATTTTCTCACGACATCCTAGTTCATCTCCACTATGTATATATGTTACCGTGAAAGTGCGAAATCTGGTAAATGTGGATAATAGCCGCGTAAGCCGGCGAATATCAACTTCACATACCAAAGACATGGGCGAAAGACTGAATATTTCCGTTGAAATTCCCATCTTTTAATTTCTTGGTACGTTTCTTCTGTGGTAAAATACAGGGTGTCCTGAAATAGATTGACCGTTTTCAAAAATTTATAACAGGAGAACGATTAATGATAAAAAACAAATTCTTGCAGAAAATTCACGTGATGGGCGCTAAATTTTTTCCCTCAGCGTTCCAAATTTTAGTTCAAAAATGTTTCAATAGATGGGGCTGCACATAGTAAGCCGGTCAGTCAAAAAAGAAGAATTTGAAATTCACCAATTTTTTCTCCGACTGCGGCATTTGATTACAGCCGACGATTGTTTGATAATATTGTTTAGTTCTTTTGTTCCTTATTTTCGAAAAATTATGATGTAATTTTCTACATTTTTTTTAATATACGGGTTAACTGTCTGCAACGCCATCTATTGGAAAAATTTTCAACTAAAATTTGGAACTCAGGGGAGAAAAAATTTACAGTCCACCACATGAATTTTCTGAAAGAATTATCTTTTTTAACATTTACCGTTTTCCTGTTATAAATTTTTGAAAAACAGTCAATCTTTTTCAGGACACCCTGTATATTGATATCATCGACTCTTCGCGGCACCCCAAAGTGCTACGGCACCACTTTGGGAGCCCCTGGTCTATAAGAATAAGGTAAAATTTTGCTTGCTGCGTAACAGGTGCTGAGTCATTACTCCAAACTTTACAAAAAGTTCGGCTAACTACTTTTGAAAAACACATATTTTGAAAAGAAGAGACGGCAAAAAAAAAAAAAAAGTGTAAAAATGTTACCAACACGTAGCTGAGAAATTAGCTCGTAAAAGTGCTTCGTAAATTGAAGTTAAATTACATTAATTTTACATACTGTGATCCAGACGCTTTAATACGACCCTGCTATATGCATAAATAAACCCTGATTATGCCCTTTGATGTGACCTTAATAAGTGATAATATACATATCGATATACGATATGTAAATAACACCTTATTCGAATAGCTACTATGTATTAAAAATTATTCTTGCTTAGAGTTCATCAAAATCATTTCCGGAGAAATTTTATATTTTCCATTTTCATCGATATTTGTAGTTAAACATTATTTTCCTCTTGAATTTCATGTAAAAGCCGCTAAACTATTACCTCTCATAGAGCATCAGCACTTAAATATTCAAGCAGATATATAAGCAGTGGATAAGGGGTCATACGCAAATGATGTCACGTTTTGAGAGAGGAAGGAGTTTATGGAATAGTGACAGTTTGGAGCGAGCAGAGTAAAAAATGACGGACATCGCACGTTATTTAAATTATTTCTCAAAGGTGTTCCTTTGTGTGGCAACGGAAAGCTCTAGATTATAGGTCGCCAGTCGCCAACGGGCGACCATTTCGTCGAAAATTGCTACCAAAAATATCAAATCTTAGTCGTCAAAAGTGGCAACCATGCGTTTCTTTTTACTTGTTAAAAATTATATCGTATTTGCTACGACAACACGTTTCCTACCCTGAAACGTTCAGAGTATCAGTAGACTCCACCTTGGCTCTCCTAGCATTTTTTTTTTTTTTTTTTGGCGCCGAACAATT
Source organism: Uloborus diversus (assembly GCF_026930045.1). Classification (NCBI taxonomy): domain Eukaryota; kingdom Metazoa; phylum Arthropoda; class Arachnida; order Araneae; family Uloboridae; genus Uloborus; species Uloborus diversus. The sequence goes on from NC_072735.1 coordinate 129,998,664, forward strand.
TTTTTTTAAATGGCTAGTTCAAAAGTGGTTACCATTTTTTGTGACTCTGGTAGCTAGTGGCTACTATTCAGATTTACGGCAACGCCACAACTTTCATCTAACTTGATATGAAGGGCATCATTTTCAATTCATCAAAGACTTCTTTCACCGCTTTCGACGAAAAATAAACAGACTTCGAGAAACTCAATTTATTCTGTTTTCAATTAAGCATTGCTTTAATGCATAGCGTCTCAAGAACGAAGCTGTATTGCTCAGTTGGTTTTAGCGTCATGCTGAAAACACGAAGATCGTGTGGTCTATCAGGCCGTGAGATTTATGGCTGTTATTAGAATATGAATGGCTGTTATTCCTCTGGTAATTAATGATCCAAATTTCCAAGAATTTATAACCTGAACTCATTTTAGTATTCTGAACCACAGTTGCGCTATTACGTTTTAAACAAAAGAGATAACTTTTATTTTCGCATGTTAAATCTCAGCATATTTCTTATGTTTTTTTTTTTTTTTAATTTCTCTTTTTGAAGGTGCTTTTTTAAATAATTAATAAAACTACTAAAACAAGGCATCATTTTACTTTATTTTTTACATCCATCGGCAAAAAATAAACAAACAATTCACATTATGGCTGTTTTTTGAAAAATTACCATTAACAAAATCAAGTTTTTAACCGACTTCAAAAAGGAGGCGGTTATCAGTTCATACCGTATGTATGTTTTTTTTTTTTTGTTTGTCCACTCATAGCGTCCCAGCTAGTGAACCGATTTTGATGATTCTTTTTTTAATGGATAGAGGATGGCTCAACTTAGGTCCCATTACTTTGTTTGACCATATTTGTTCTTTAGAAAAAAAGTTATGGGCAAAAAACAGTAAATTTCCCTATTAAATGATTAAAATGATATTGTAGCGAAGTTCGCACTTTTCATTCGTGGATAACGGTGGCTCAGTGGTAGAATTCTCGTCTCCCACACGAGCGACCCGGGTTCAAATCCCGACTAGGACAAAGTGAATTTTACTAAAATTTCGTTTCTACTGTTTCTCGTATTTTCTCGAATGTTCTATTAATTTCTGTATCTTTTCAAGTCTGGAAAGTTCCAGCACTTTTTCAAGTTGTATATAAGGAGATGTAACGTTCATTCGTGGTTCTGAATAAAGATCTCGAGTTGAGACTAACGAGTATTCGCTTAATTTGGCTTTCACATTGTCTTCGCTATCTTCATCTACGCGACAATATGAAACTCATTGTTATAAAAGTTTGGTGCCATATAACTGTAACATTAATAGTAATTGTAATGATAATTTTGAATAAAGGCTTTTCTAAAGCAATACAGTGATATAGAGCCGCACTTCTTACTAGGTAACTTCTTACTTTTACTGAAATATCTACATTTACACTAAAAAGAATGAAATAAAAAAATTTTGAAAAAAAAAATAGAACCGACTTCAAAATTGCTCTAAAAAGTGAAAAATAATTTTATTCTTTAAACACCATCGATAATACTTTTAAACATAATTTTTGAAGTTGGCGCAAAAACAAAAAGTAAAATCCATTGTAACCATGCTTCGTTCATATTTTTATCAAAAAATCATCCAAACTTAGGAACGGAACATTTATATCGTTACTCAAATATGCTGTCATCAATGCGTAATGCATGTGGTAGTGAAGAAACTGGACATGGTTAAATTTATACTTGTAGTTGAGTTATGGCTGTGAATGATTTTATCGATCGTTTTTGCGCCAACTTCAAAAATTATGTTTAAAAGTATTATCGATGGTGTTTAAAGAATAAAATTATTTTTCACTTTTTAGAGCAATTTTGAAGTCGGTTCTATTTTTTTTTTCAAAATTTTTTTTTGAGTTACTGTCATGTGCGAGTACTTCGCACGGTCAACTAGTTTTTCATATTAATTTTCTTTAAAAAAATAGCGTGACGTGAGATAAGGGCATAGGATAAGGTGAGGTGAGACTTGGTAAAGAAGGAGAGGGCTATCAAATGCAGTAAAAAAAAGTGGCATCATTTATTGACAACCCCTAAATAGAAAGCATTTCTCACAATTCGAAGAACGAGTGTAGATGTTCAGTTCCTCACCATAAATTTTCAAACAGTACGATAAAAACAAATTACCAAAAGAATGCAAAAGTTCTGGAATAAAAAATTGCTTCCGCAATAATGAAAAAACAAGTTTATTAGATCACGTAAGCACACTTAATTCGATTGATTAGCAAGTAAAAAGCATTTTTCTGGAGGTAAATGACTTCAAGAACTATTTCCGAGCGAAAGAATCCGAATGCACACCCATTCCTCCCATATTTCTCAGATGCGAGTTGCTGCGTGAGAGATTCTAAATGCCTTTTATGGACAATTTTTCTGTTAATTAGAAAGAACAGATAACCCTGCTGTGACTAAACTATTCCATGTTTTAACTCAAAAGCACTCGAGCATTAAGAAATTACTTGAAGAAGATTTGCTTTCCTCCTGTTTGGGTGTAATTTCCCTACCTGGAAAACTAGAAAACTTGTCAACAAGTTCACGATAAAAGCTTGTACAGTCGAACTCAGGGATGCTTGTAGAGGGGGGGGGGGATTATGGCGCAAGTAGTGCCATCAAAAAAAAAGAGGGGGATTATTTAGTTTATTTAGTTATTTATTTAGGTTTATTTATTGATTTATTTTTCATTTCAATTATTTATTGTATTTTATTTTGTTGAGCAATCACGATTGCTTATTGCTTTCATTTGACTGTTTTAATGTCCTATGATTTTATTTTCCCACCAACACCCTCTGCTGCACCACCGTCGACCGACCGCCTCACGATGCTGCTCCTCTAGCGAAAACAGTCTCCAGGTTGCGTCAATATCCTACACTTACACGCATACATACACGCACCTACACACACACACACAAACACATACACACACACAAACGCATACACACACGCATACATACAGACACCTACACATACACACACAACTACCCACACACTCATGCCTGCGCACAGACACAAACACATATAACTATACACACATACACATTCCCCCCCCCCCCCCCACACAAACACTCATACACACAACTACCCACACACTCATACCTGCACACAGACACAAACACACATGCCTACACGCATACACATACCCCCTACACACAAACACACATACCCGGACACACACACATAAACACGCACGCCTACATACACACACATACTCGTGATTGCGAAAAACATAATTTGAATTCAAGAGGCCAAAATTCAAAGTATTTTTTTAAATATTTTATTTCATTTATTTATTTAGTATGTGTGTGTGTGTGTGTGTGTATGTCATTGGCTTATCACAAAATTTTTCTAATGAAATAATAACAATAATAATAATAGTTAAAAATAAATAAATAAATGAATTTAAAAGAAATAAAATAAATAAATAAAACAAAAAAGCGAGCTAAAAAATAAAAAAGGAAAAGAGGGTTGAGGGAAATTGGAAGGAGAAGGGAATTTGCACCATTAAACTTGGGGGGGGAGGGCACCCCTGGTCAAACTCGCTTATAATGAACCCTGATTTAACGAGGAAATCAGAAATATTTGGTTGGTACAATGTTAAGTCTGTGAGGGCTTAACTCCCTTTTAACAAGCACATTCCGCTTAAAGCGAGCAATATTCCTGATTTATAAAACTTCTATAGACCAGCTTGTCCTTTGTTGAAAAAAATCATTTAATTACGAAGTCAACGGAAAGTTAGTGATGAGTCATAGATCTTGAAAACAAGTGACGAGTGCCCTTTTAAAAAATGTAGAGTGGAGAAATATTTGAAAACTGTTAGTTAACCATAAGACTTAACAGACACGCAAGAAAAAGACCATTAAACAGTTCAAAGGAAATTAACCAACTTCCTTGGTACTGTATAGAAAGTTAAAAATAACAATAAAAAAGCGAGCGTATATGATTTTTTATGAACCCGTTTATTACGAACACTCGGTTATATGGAGAAAAATATCACGGTCCCTTCCCTTATAAGCAAGTTTGACTGTAGTAAGCAGTTTTTCCAGTACAGCCGTAATTGTTGCACGCATTATGAGAGCCACGTGAAGTTTGTACTGAATGTACATTTTTATAGCACCCTTAACCAGGCCCGTCATTTCAAATTTTTCCAGGGGAGGGCCAAAATTTATATACTCAATGTATTCCCGTATATATGCGGAAATTCATTAATTTTTCAAAGCCAGCGAGAGGACAATTGCCCCCCCCCCCCTCCCCCTCCAATGACGAGCCTGTTCTGATTGTCACATTGCATCTGTTGAACCGATGGACAAGTTTTAATTAAAAGACTTTAAACCAAAAACGTAAGCACTTTTGATTGCGTGTATTTCAAATTTATGAAACATTTTGAATTTAAGAAAACAGTAAAATAACTAAGAGAGAAAAATACCCGCAGAAACTAATCTGTACTAGCAACCAATTTCATATATGCAAGTACACAAGTACAGTGAAACCTGTGTAAGTTGACCACTTGCGGTGCAGTACTTTGGTGGTCAACTTAGACAGGTGGTCAACTTATAGAGGGTAGTAATGAAAACTTTTTTTTTTTGTCATTTCTTGTCCCATGCAGTCATTTTTTAAAGAGTTGGAATACTTTAAACTCACTTTCATTGTTTAACATTACTTTAAAACAAGAGAACATGTTAAAATATTTTTAGAGACTATTTACCAGAATGACGTGTAAAGTATCATACAAATTTAAAATTGTTCAAAATATGATTTAAAAAAATGTATCATTGCTTATGAAAAACTGCTTAATTGAAATTAACAATTGCCAAAAAATTCATAACAAGTTAAAAGTGACTCTAATTCTTCATTTGATTTTTTCTTGTACATTTGTGTTCATGGTAATCTACTTATCAACATAATAACTCCTTATTAAAGTTATGCACATTTTCTGGGACTTAATATTAGCCCAATGTTTTTCGATGGAAACATAAATATTCATAGATTTTTTCTTAAATGTCTAGTTGCTTATTTGAGGCATAACTGATTCAACTTTTAGTACAATCTATTTCTTTTGCCAAGTGGTCAACTTACAAAGGGTTTTATACAATACTCCAAACCAAAGCGGGTGTATATTAGTGGTCAAGATAGACAGGTGGTCAAGATAGAGAGGTGGTCAAGTTACAGAGGTTTTCACTCATTATGTAAGATAGGACTAATTCCGTTCCTGACAAAAGCGGTCAACTTAGACAGGTGGTCAACTTACAAAGGTGGTCAACTTTACAGGTTTTACTGTAGTCTTAAATGAGAGTTGGTGCACCTCGAAGAACTAACAAAATTAATTCTAAATTGTTTTTGTTTATACATAATTTTTGATTTATTTATCATCCGTTTTCAACTGTTTATTCGCCAGTATAGCTTCTGATGATCGTATAAATAAAGTGATGCAACATCACATAATACCATCAGTTGTCTTTAGAATTAAAGTTTACATAAAAAGTTTTTCGATGGAACATCAAAAACAAAGAACAATTGTCAGTTCAGTTTTGAAGTTCATTTTCTACGGAACATGAAAACTACGAACAATTTTTAGTTCAATTGAAAATAATTTTAAGCGTCTTTCGCGATGAAACATTAAAAACAACGAACAATTGTCAGTTCAGTTGAAGCTCACTTTCAAACGGAATATCAAAACTACGAACAATTTTTAGTCCAATTGAAACTAATTTTAAGCGTCTTTCGATGGAACATTAAAAGCAGCGAACAATTTTTAGTCCAATTAAAGTTTATTTTAAACATCTTTTGATGGAACATCAAAAACTGAGAACAATTTTTAGCCCAGTTGAAGCTTATTTTAAACATCAATCCATTTATCACTACATATAGTAGTTACAATTTATTCTCACTAACAAAAGTTGGTTTGTAACGTGTAACATAGTTTAACAAATTTCGAGAAATAGCAAAATAGTCACATTTCTCAAAAAACATTACTTAATTAAATTCTTTTGCGATTCAAAACCCTTGGATCTGAAATTTAACTGTGTTATTATTATTATTTTTTTAATTGTTCTAATGTACTTACCTGAAAAATATTTTTTAAGGTAATAAGTGAAACATTTTCAGTCGCTGAAAAAGGTCAAAAAATGTTTTTCCGTTAATTTTTATTAATTACTTACCTTTATGTTGAGTTTAAAAATTATCACCTCAAAATGAGAAAAGTTTTCTTCACGTGTTAATTCTCAAAGTGAAAAAATAACGGTTATTGTTTCTTCATTTCGTTAATTCGCTGTGAGCTATGCAGCATTTTTAAATTCGATGTAAAAAATAATATTAACAAGAAATTCGATCCAGAACTAAACGAACCAACTTTCCCATCTACCAACAACATCTGATCAACATTCTCTTAAAATTTCACAAATATGCATTAAAAATTTAAAAAAAAAAACACTATAGATATTTATTCTCGCAAATAAAAGTTTTAACATCAAAATAAAACACGAACAGACTATCCATTCCTGCATTTTTTAAAATTTTGGTGATAAGTTTTGATTTTTGGTGATAATGTGTCCCAAAAATATTGTGCACATTAATAGTATGCTCAAAAAAATCTGGCGAAACGAGAAAAACACACAATTCAACCGTCTTTTTTTGCGGATTCTATTTTGGCGTCAACAGCTGAAAAGAGGGTGGCGCAATCGAACGTCCCCCCCCCCCCCCGCCATTGTGAGTGCCATATCTCAAGAAGAAATGCTACGTTCTGGATGAAATTTGGAATAAATGTGAATCCATATGTAAGCAGGCGTTGGTTTAATTTTGGCAAAAATCGCTCCATGGGGGGCTGATTTTTTTTTTTTTTGAGCAATCACATTGCTTATTGTTCTCATTTGACTGTTGTGGCGTCCTTTGATTTTATTTCCCCCCTCCTCCCTCTGCAGCACCACCGTCGACCGGCCTCACGATGCTGCTCCTCTAGCGAAAACCGTATCCAGGTTGCGTCCATATCCTACACACACACACACACGTATACATGCACACCTACACACATATACGCACACACCTACACTACACACACCTACACACATATACGCACACACCTACACTACACACACCTACACACATATAAGCACACACCTACACTACACACACCTACACACATACACACACCTACACACATACACACATAAACACACATACACACATAAACACACATACCCACACACTCATGCCTGCACACAGACACAAACACACACGCCTACATACACACGCACACGTGATTGCGAAAAACATAATTTGAATAAAAGATGTCAAAATTCAAATTAATTATTTTTCATCTTTCTTTTATGGGAAAAAAACTGAAAGTAAGTGCAGGAATTTAGTAAATTTATTATTTTTATACTGTTATATGCAATAACGCGTCATAAGAGGCAAAAATATGCAATTGCATATGCACATATGCATTTTCATAAAACACGGGCTCTACTAGTAACAGGGCCGGACTAATACTCCGTCAGTCCGTGCCCCGGCACGGAGTAAAAATTTTTGAGGGGCGCAAAATTGCCAAATCAAAATGAGAAAAACATTTGCAACTGAGCGGCTGAAAAAAAAAAACTAAGTTCTCTGGAAAAAATACTGGCACCATCAACAAATGAAGAGGATGCATCGCAATATCCCTTTATACCGTAGTCTGCACAAGTTTGAAGTAAAAGATGTTAATTCTTTTACAAATTACAGAGACTTTAAAAGCATTTGAAACGAAGGAGAATCATCAGTTGGATCAACACCAGCAGGGGCGCCCCGAAGGATTTTTTGGGAGGCGACAAATTCTCTGCCGAACGGAGCTCCAACTTTGCAGAATGATAAATTTTGAATATGCACACATGTACTTACATCTCTAGTAAATAGTTACATTTAGGAATTTAAATGTTTCAATTTGCAGAATCGTCAGGCAAAATTTGCCGGTTTATGAATTTTTTGGAAGATCACAATGACCATCGGAGTGCCCATAGTCTCCAGGAGGGGGGAGGAGAGCGGGGTAAACATCCCAGTTTTTCAGAAAACGGGCAGCCAATTTGATTTTACTAATGTAACGAAAGGAAATCCTTCGTGGCGTTAAGATTTAAAAGAAAAAAAATAACGAAAATTACAATTTTTTTTTTCTGTAAAATTTGAGAACAAAATGCAAATTTGAAAAATATATATACATATATTTAGAAAAAAATCAGAGAACATCTATACTAATAAGAAAAACCAACTAAGAGCCGCTGAGATGAACGTTTCAATATCTTTAAACAGAAAAAAAAAGCTACTGTTGTAGGACTAAATTTCGCGAGCCATAATTTTCACGAAAAGGAAGATAACGGTGATTTTGCGAGTTGAAAATTTCGCGATTTTTTTGTAAACAGAAGCGAAAGTTTAAAAATCCGACGTAAAAAGGTTTTTTGATAGATTTAAAATTTTCGATTATGACGGGGTTGCGAAAATTAAAACCTCGCGAAAAAAGTGCTTTTACAGTATTCAGTGCAATTCGGAAACTCATAGCAAGCTTTAGACAAAAAAATGTATAAATTTATAAATAAACAAGATAGCGTCTGGGGAGCTGATGTTTTTCTGTTTCTGTTTTTCTTACTTTAATTTTTTTTCTTACTATGAAAATCTCATAGCTAAATGCTGAAAAAAGTATGTGCCGCTGAAATACAGTTCAAACAGATAAAAAATCAAAGTAAGAGAGAAAGAGAGAAGTGAGATTTAAACGATTGTTATGAAAAGTCGCACCAGAAGTTGTTAAATGATTGAAGGGAAAAAACGAAGGTTAAAACAAGAATTCTGCAGGAGATTAATGAGGCACGATATTTAAAATGAAACATAGTAGAAAAAATGACCATAGTTACCGCACAAAAGTCAAAAATAAAATAATAAATAAATAAAAACACCTCCGCCCAAAACAATGAAATATTCTACTGGGACTGTAAGCGTTTGAATTCAAACATGTTAAAATATAAGATAAGGGCGAAAATTTAAAAAAATAATATTGCGCTTTTAGGACTGTAATTTTGAAAGAGTTCCTAGGACCAGGGGCGGCAAATAGGGGGAGCAAGAGGGGGCGGTTGTACCCCAAATATTTTGCGCAAAATATTAAGAAATCGGGAAATTCAATTCACATAAAGCGCGAATCAGTGATCATATGCAATAATTAAAAAAAAAAAAATCTGCAGACGATCTTTAGTAAAAGTTGATGAAATTCGAGACCTGTCCAGACACGAGCAACTGTTTTTCGCTATTTAGGGTAATAACTTAGAAATTCATGAATCATTTTCAGAACTTCCAGAATAAAAAACAGATGGAGAATAAGTTTGTTTCAACTGAAGAAGAAATTTCCTCATATGGGTTAAATGCCTCATACTTTTAAGTTTAGAGTTAAGATGATGCGTCTGCTTCTAATGTGAAAGGGCAGTGCACAGGTGTGACTGGCCCGATTTTTACGAGAAGTTCCTTGGTATTTTGAGTTCATTGTTGCGATTATACAGTGGCTCCCAAAAGTGTTCGTACACCTACGACTTTCAATGAAATAGGCCATTATCCATTGGTTAGAATTAATATTTCGGAATAGGTATTTTATTATAAGATCTATGGTCTATATTTAACAAAACTACAAGAAAATTTTTAATAAAACATTAAAACATAATTTTTAAAAAATCAAAAACCAAAAATTGCCGGAAATTTTATCTCACAAAAGTCTTTGTACACTTTGAAAAAATGTCAAAAAATTAGAAAATAATCTAACTTTTTACAAAGTTATTATATAGTAGAACATCATGCAGTATCAACAAGAGCTTTTAAACGTCTGGGAATAGATTTCATTGTTTTTTCTTTTCTTTTTTTGCGTAATTTCTGAGTAAGTGTTCAACCAAAGTTTGAGTCTTACTGTTTCTAACTCTATTTTCGTTTTAAAGCCGCATTTTCGTAATCTAGCCCCCTGGTATCTCTAAATATGTTACATTAAGTTCAAATCTGGAGATTTAGGGGGTATTTCTAAGCTTAAGGACAATTTTTGAGGCACCAAACGCAAACGTGTGCTTCTTATCATTATCTCGATAAAAAACAAAGTTGTTTCCGATTACCAAATTTTGGGCTAATAGTTTAAAATTGTTTTTTAAAATATTTAAATGAACAGCATGATTCATTATTTAATCAAAAAATTCCAAATTTCCAAGTCCTGATGCTGTAATGCACCCTCACACTCAAACAACTTCACCGTCCTGATTAACTGATGCAACTAAGTTCTTCAGATTAAGTTCCTAATTTTTTTCTTCTATTTACAATTATACAACAATTTAACCCAAAATGTTGAATTTATTTTCATCTATAAGTAAGACGTTGTTCCAAAACGTTTTGAGCTTATTTATCATTGATTTTGCGACAGAAAGCGTAAGCTTACTGTTATTCGCACGAACAAAAAAATTTCTGCAGGAAGAGGTCCCATTTAATCCAGCTAATCAGAGAACTTGGCGAACAATTTTAGGTGAAAATTAAACGTAAAATATTTCGTTCAATTCTGCAGAAATTTTTTCAGCACTCAAATGTGTATTTTTCATAATTTTTTTTAACTGTAAACCTCCGATCACGCATTGTTAACTTTGCCGGTTGACCTTTTCTTACCGTGTTTTCGATCCAATTCTTGTCTTTAAAGCATTTTATCAAGCACTTCACTATAAAATAACATAAATTACCTAATTTCGAGACATTTCAAACCAATTTACCGCTACTGTGAGGAAACAATTCAAATTTCAAATGGTGTTTGTGGTGTTTTTCAAATACCAGTCATTTTAAAGTAATAAGCACAATATTAAGGAATAAATAAACAAAAAATTAAAGCCAAATGACTTTAAAGGGTCAACATAATGCAAAAATAATAAAAAAATGACATATGATAGTTTTAATCATGAATTTATTCGAAAAAATGTGAGTGTACGATGACTTTTGTGACGCATTATTTCTCCGTCTCTTAATTATTTGACAAATTTCAAAAATAAAATCTGGCAATATTTTGAAAAAAACTACTGGGTTTTATTTAGAATGGCATAGGAATGGTGTGAAAAAAAATTGAACTTCATATTCAAATTCAGTTTTGCGTTATTTTGGTTTTACTACAAAATTTTAAGGTGTACGAACACTTTTGGGAGACACTGTATTTAAAATGTACGTTCAGTTAGTGAGTGAACATTGATTCCTCCTGTTAAGAGGCATATTTGAGCAATTCAATACATTGTATACTTTCATGGAAACTTCTTACAAAAGACACGCTATTTTTGAAAAAAATTCGTGCATCAACAAGTACTTTTGTTGGGTTTACTTTTGTATTTCTTTAACTGAGAGGTACAAAATGCTATTCAAAAGTTAAAGCTAGAACTCTTGATTGAGCTCCTATTAAGAGTTTCTTGTTAATTTGGAATTATTAGACCCATTTAAAAAAATATTTAAAAAAGTGACAAAAACTCACATGATGATGCAAAGTCCTATGTTTGGCTCAATATTTTGTATCAAATAATAGATTCATTCAGTTTCTAATGAAATTAACACAAGATTTAGTGATAAATCTAAGTTCAATATTATATGTGCAGGTTATTGAACAAGATAAATAAAATATTTCAGTTACATGTAAAAGTTGTTGAACGAAGCAAAAAGAATTGTTTTGTGAAGAGCCAGTGTACTTCAATGATGAAAAATGAAGACTACACTGTTAAAACTACAGGATGCATTCGGCACCTTTCAGGAGTGAAACGCTTGTTCACCAGCGGCACCCAATACGGAGCCGAAATAGGCAGCCGGGGTGAAAAGAATGAACCTTCGGAGAGAGAAATGGCACCCTTACTGTAGATCCCCCCCCCTCCCCCGTATTGTGTGCGTTTTTGAATACAGTTGTGTATTTTTCTTTTTTTAATAGTTTTGTTTTGATTCATGATAGTCTACGTTTTGCACTCTTTTCACATTGCATGAATTCAGTACTGGAAATGATTAAAACTTGTAATTACAGCATTTGACCATATTTTAGAGTTTTCAACTAGTTAAGAAGTGCTTACGGCTTTTATTCATCTGATCGTTCTCTACATCAGTGTTTCTCAACCTCTTTTGACCCACGGGTCGGTAAAAACAAATGAAAAACATTGCGGACCTGTGAAATTTTTATCCTTTTCTTAAAAATAAATAAAATAAATAATAATAATTATAATAACTCTCGGCGCTGTAAAAAACTTGTGAAAAAATTCTGCGTACTGATGAGTTTTTTTTTTGTTTTTTTTTTTTTTTTTACAAAGTAATATTAAAAATGAATAAAACAATAAATATCTACAGACTTTATTTGGTATCAAAGAGTTGTCACAAATATATTTAAAGTTAAAGACGAGTAATTATTTGAATAATCATAGTTAAGTTAATGATCATTTATAACCGCACCGAAAATAAAGTGTAGATGTACTTATGAATTATTTACATGAACAGCCAAAAATATTCTGGGATATTCAAGTTACGGAAAAACAAAATCGTTTCTCAAACGTTCAAAATTTCAATCAAAATTACAATAAAATAAAATGCGTATAAAATTTTTCGACAGTTAAAAGTTTAAAGAAATTCCTAACACTATCGAATAACCGCTAACAGGAAATGATTCAAACACTTGAACGAAAAAGCAAAAGAAAAAGATAGACGGAGAGAGATTTCTTTTTTATTTTTTGCGCTCGCTACACGAAGCACAAGAATCATTTTTATTTAGGCTCTCACTTGTTGATTATTGCAAATATCATTGCGGTTACTATTTCGGTGATTAAATGTTGCTTATCGAGTACTCAAGAAAATAATGATAGATACATTTAGTAGCGTTTTGAATGATGGAATTTTCACGACAGTAACAGTAACCTGAAAATAAACAACTAACGGTACTACGGTATCGTAACGGACTAACGGTAACTAAAAACCATTAAACGTACTTTTAACTATGTTTGAAAGCCCTAAAAGCTACAAAGTGATCAAAAGCTGTACTTACTTGTTATTTTAAAGAATTATCCTACAAAAGTTGAGATTTAATCCAATAATGTACTTCATTCAATGTGAAAGACGTAGAAGCCACGCGTAGTGCAACCTATCATTCGTCCGCCATATTGAAGTGGTTGAATGGTGAATGTATGCCGGAAGCGCATGCGCCAGCAAGTCATTTAGCGATTGCTTGCTGTTTTGGCACCCCTGTCTACGACTGTCTGCTACTTTCGCACCTCTGCTTTACTTCCTGGCCAGTATGGCACCCTTGGTCACCATGCTTTCACCTTAGGGGGAATATATTCACTCGTCTGGACCCTCTGGTTATAACAGTGTAGAGCACAAATTTTAAACTTGCGTGGTTTTTTTTAAGAGAAAATTTTTAAAGATGCATTTTCTAACATAACTTCGTAGCTTCAATTATTTTTCACCAATTCCAATCAACTCAGCTAACTGTAAAAGATCATTTTCGTGTCTCACAAAGTGTGCAAAACGTAGACTATCATGAATCAAAACAAAACTATTAAAAAAGAAAAATACACAACTGTATTCAAAAACGCACACAATACGGGGGGGGGGGGATCTACAGTAAGGGTGCCATTTCTCTCTCCGAAGGTTCATTCTTTTCACCCCGGCTGCCTATTTTTTAAAAGGTGCCTGTTTTTCACCCTATTTAGAGGTGCGATTTTGGCTCCGTATTGGGTACCGCTGGTGAACAAGCGTTTCACTCCTGAAAGGTGCCGAATGCATCCTGTAGTTTTAACAGTGCAGAAGGTTAGAGTTTTTTTTTTTTTTTTTGGTGCATGATGGGACAAGCAAGACTTTCATCTTCAGCTATACTGCCAAGAGCATGCCACTGGACATTGACGGAATATAGTACCAAGATTTCCTTTTTTTTTTCTGGATTCCAAAAATCGAACATTAAAAATTTACTTTAGAAACGGCAGTATCAAGATCTTTTCCGTTACAGTTTACTATAAAATAAATTAAAAGCGTGGAAATTAAAATTTGAATTTCTCTAATGACCTTACTTAAAAAAATGTACTGGTATTTTATTTCATATTGAGAAAATTCATGCTTAAAAAACTCGACCCCCCCAAATGAAATGTTGAAATGCCGCCCCTGCCTAGGACTAGTGAAAAACCCTAGAACCCTCTAACTTGATTCCTATAACATCATCGAAGATTGTGTACAGTTGTTTTCAAAACTTTAATTTGGAAAAATTTCGGAGGAAGTCTGCGCGAATCTTACCCTTTCCCCAAACGTCATCAAAGATTGCTTACAATTTGCGTAGTTATAATTTCAATTTTGAAAAGTTTTCGCGGAAGTTCTTCCGAACCTTTCCTTTCCACTATTAAAGATCAATTTTTGTTTAAACGATTTCAATTTCGAAAAATTCCGAAGGGAGAGGCACTTAACTCTCCTCATCCAGACATTCCGAAGATCGTCTAAAACTGTGATTTTGGAAATTAAAACTTCTGACAATTTACTATGGAAAATTCTCCAATCCTATTCCTTCTCTTAAGATGGCTTACAATTACGTATTTTGGACGAAAAATGTAGAGGGATGATCCCAGACCCCATCCTGTTTCCTTGCTTCAACAAGTGTTGCTTGCCGACCAAGTGGTGTAATGGTTAGGCGTTGGCATCTTACGCCTGAAGACACAGGTTCAAACCTGGCTCCAATCGATGGATTTTCAAGAGGCATAGAATAGACAGCGCACAAGTCGTATGATAATGCGGCATGTGAAAGATCCTTCGATTATTCGTTTGGCTTGAAGTACTCTCGGAAAAATTAAATTCCCAGCTCAGTTTCGCATTGTAAGAGCCCAGGTACCTCCATCTGATACGGAAACTAGACGTCGATATTATCGTGGTACGGTGCCACATGAAAGAATGGATGCTACATCGGGAGATCGAATTAGGTCTACAAAAGTCAAAGCCTCTAACAAAGCGCCAATAGAAAAAAGACAAAGATTGTTAACAACTACAATTTGGGGGGGGGGGGAATTTTCCTCTCTAGACGTATCGACAACTCCTTCTTCCCTTCCCTTTTTCAAATTTTGTTTACAGAAATAAAATTTCGAACCGTTTAAAATTTTGTTTTGAGCTTTCAAGTTCGAAAAATTCCAAAGTAAGGTCCCCTTAACATTCCTTCTCTTCCTTATATCATCAAAGATTGTCTAAAATACAGTGATCTCTCGCTTGTACGCGACCTCTGTTATACGCGTTTTTCAGTTATGCGCGATTTTCTCACGGGCCCGGCCAGTGATATAGGAAAACAATGTTAACTCTTGTTCATTTATACACGAAACCTAAAACGCACATTTCACTTATGCACGATATTTTTTTTTTCAAGCTTTAGTTAAATCACGTATATTTACGCTTTGTTTATCGGAAGATTTGTACACTTCTTGTTCTGTCTCTTGAAATGCATTCACACGCCTTTATTTTATTGTTCGGATACTTCAAAGAACGCGTTCTTTTTTTGCACAAGTGTGCAATTGGGGGTGGAATTAGTCTTGTAATTGACATCGAGAGGAGAGAACGGATTACATAAGAAAAGGTTGACGTCACTAAAAATCGTGGTCAAGCGGTAAGCACTGACGTAGTCTATCCAGGATCTTTTACATCCTCGTCTGAATATGTGACATTTTTTAGGTTTTTGGCGAATTCGCTTACGTACTGTATAGTGCATAAAAATGTCAAAACGTACAATTTCAAATTTTTCCTTTTTATTAAATTACAATGCATAAACAGAAATTATGTGCGTATTTATTCATTAGTATTCATAGTGAACTATTAGTATTACTTAACAGATGTGAACTTATTGCTTTTAAGTGGACTTTTGGGTTTTTCACTTATTCGCGAAAATTTCGTTGTCCCCTTTGGTCGCGTATAAGGGAGAAGTCACTGTAGTGTTTTCAGAGCTACTGTTTGGAAAATTTTCCAGGGTGTAACCCCTGAACCTCCTATTTATGCGCAAAATTTACCCATGACACAATGTTCACATTGCTCTTTTTTTCTGAGCAATCACGAATTGTTTACTATTTTCAATAAAACGTTGTACGATGTCCGTCCCTTGATTTTATTTTTCTATTATAATGCAGGCTTCCACGTGCCTCGGAATCGAATTATTTATACGACCTTCTCGACTGTACACAATCTTTTTTTCACGAAAAAGTACCCAGCACACAGCATTCAGAACATAACAACCAGCCCCTGTCATTCATTTGATTTTTAAAGTCTTGAATTCCAATTTTCGTTGCGATAAGAGCCATTAGTAGAACCCAACGAGTAAAACCTAGCGAGTAGGGTCCTATCGCAATTCGTGATTGCTAAAAACATAATCTGATTTCAAAATCTCAAAATTCAAACTATTTATTTATTTATTTGCACATAGAAAAAGGATTAATAATATGCATGTAACACACAAGCATAATTCTACTAATTCCAGATTCCACATAGATAACACGAGTCCCCTAATTTGTGTGCTCATATTCTAGTAAGGACTTCCACCTAAACCAGACAGTAGATCCATTCTCTCTCAGACAGCTGTCTTATGAATAGAGAATTGGAAGTCACCAGAATCAAATCTGTCAACCGATTTAAAAATTATTATTAATATTTACAATTTACATTAACTGCCAAGTTACTTTGACACATTTTATGCGTTTGCCAAAAAATGTAAAAAAGAGCATGTATTTTTTTATTTGTTGGGAGGGAGGGGGAAGGCTCTTTATACATGCAGTTCACAAGGGGCGCAATTTTTCCCTTTTGCACAGAGTGGTTCAAAAGTTAAATCCGGCTCTGATCACCGTCGACCGGCTCCTCACGATGCTGCTCCTCTAGCGAAAGCCGTCGCCCGGTTGCGTCCATATCCTACACACACGCGCATACATACACAACTACACACACACACGCACACATACGCAACTACACGCACACATACACGCACACAAACACATACACGCACACATACACGCACACAAACACATACACCTACACACATACACGTATACACACAAATACATACAGACACCTACACATGCACACACACACACAAACACATACACACGCTCATACAAACAACTACCCACACATTCATGCCTGCACACAGACACAAACACATATGCCTACACACACATACCCCCCCCCCCCGACATACACACATTCATACACACAACTACTCACACACTTATACCTGCACACAGACACAAACACACATGCTTACACACACACATACACATACCCCTACACACAACACACATACCCCCTACACACAAACACACACGCCTACATACACACGCTCTTGTTTGCGAAAAACATAATTTAAATTCAAGATGTCAAAATTCAAATTAAATTTTTTTTTTAAAATATAATTCCTGGTTTTGGTTCCTAATTTAGAAAATACAGTAAAATAATGAACCATAAAACGAGTGGGAGGGGGGGGGGGGCTCCCAATCGGCGACATTTTCGGCACCTTGTAATCCAGCACGATTATTAATTTAAGAGGCGCATGGCCACAATGGCAGCAGATAACAGGCAGAATGTTTTAGCGGGCGAGGCATCGTTCTTCCGATACAGCAAATTGTTAGCTGGCGCTGGCGCTATAGAATTCACAGGTCAGCTGGTTTTTATTTTTAATACCTTCCTTTCTGTTCAAGTTTTCATTCCAAGTGCTTTAGCTGTGAATCTGAAGTCAGCTGAATTCGAACGTATTTTTATATCCGACCGCTGGGAGTTCGTTTCAGTGATCAATTCTTGAATTGCTTTGACCTCATGAGCGAAAAACATAGTTATTTGATTTTACTGGAAGTAACGGTTTTGTAGAAACAAAATCGTGTAGAAAATCCATCCATTTTAAACATAACTTTTTTCTACAAACCATCGATTTAAATAATAATAACTGCCTTTTTTTGTGTCTTGTGCTCTATTTGAAATAAAGTTAGGGCTCAATTAAAGTTATTTTTTACTCAAATTTATTGAAAAGCAGGTACATGGTTAAATTTTTAAGTAAATCATTTTTAACAGTGCAAATAGGTTTCGTTTTACGTTGAAGCTTCTTCTGTTTTGGATTGATTAAAAATTTTCCCCTTTTGATTCCCCCTTTCAAACGACTTCATTTTTATTTTTACAGCCGGCATAGGCAATCAATAGTTTTAATGAAGTTTTTCACTGTAATTGAGTCGATTATTGGTATCGTTACAGAGCCTGATTACCGCAGGGGCACATGTGGGGCACAGTCCCCTCCTCTTAGATTTCGGGGGGGGGGGGGGGCAAAATCTGCTTAAATTATCATGCTAATTAAAAATAAATAATGATTTCACCCAGAATCTAGAGTACAATGATATCATTGATAGTTTTGCAAATGCCACAGAACAAGAAAAAAAAATCTATTCGTTGATAAAAATTCCCCTCAAAAATGTGATCTCTTTGCAAATCAAAAAACCACTCCAAATGTAGTCTGTATTTACTATTAAAAGTTTTATCTTAGATAATTTTGGTATTTACGGTTTACTGCAACGGGCAAAGTTTAACCACATTTACGTATTTATCGTATACTATTATATCTCTTCTGCCTTTTAAATGTACATATTATACTGTGATATGAGGTACCACCAAACTTAGTATGGTCGTGTAAATACGCAAGTATCGAAATATTTTATTGCTTCAACATATAAAAAAAAGCGGGAATGGGGAGGGAGGGGGCACAGAGCCTATTTTGCTTAGGCTTTTCAAAGACTTATCTAATTCTTTGCAAGCACGCTAAAACAATTAAAATTATTCAACGCTCTTCATTTGTACTTTAGTTTTTGATATTTTTGTACTTGATTGCACATTTTTACGTCCTGTTCTAACTTTCTACGAAACAACTATTTTAAATTTGAAAGAAAAGAGAAACTATAGGCTTCTCATGACAACAACTTTTCTTCCGCCGCAAGTGGGGCATAAAACAAAATGGAATAGAGGTAGTGTACATTTTTTTCGGGCTAAACAGATTAAAAATATGCAGAAGTAAGATAAAAGCAAGCAATAACAAAAGAATTTCCAAAATACTGCATTCGGAATCATATATAAATAGCAAGATATGAAACATATGAGTCACAAAAATTTGTAATATGTTTCAGAAACGCGAGAACCACGGTTCTTCCAGTTCTGGTGCAGGATGTAGCAAGGAGCTGAATTTGACATACATCGGCATTCCTCCTTCCTACCGCCTTCCATTTGTGGTTTGTAGTCACACTTGTCCAAATTTCCAAGCATTAGAAAATGAAATTTATTTTTTGAAGTACTTTTCCTTTTTTTGAGCAATCACGATTGCTTATTGCTTCATTTGACTGTTTTTGATGTCCTATCATTTTATTTTCCCACCGCCACCCTCCGCACCATCACCGTGGACAGGCGGGCTCCTCACGGTGCTGCACCTCTAGCGAAAGCCGTCTCCATCCATGTCCTACACACACGCGCATACATACACAACTACACACACACGCGCGCGCACATACACACACGCGCACATACACATACACACAAACACATACACCTATACACACATACACCTACACACACATACACACACAAACACATACACACACAAACACACACGCATACATACACATACACACAACTACCCACACATTCATGCCTGCACACAGACACAAACACATATGCCGACATACACATACGCATACCATACACACACATACCCCCCCCCCACACTTATGCCAGCACACAGACGCAAACACACATACCCCGTACACACAAACACCCCCCCCCCCCCCACACACACAAACACACATGCCTACATACACACACTCGTGATTGCGAAAAACATAATTTGAATTCAAGATGTCAAAATTCAAATTAATTTTTTTTTTTTGGAACGAATCATGCTAAATTCCGAGAGTTGGGGACTCCGAACAAAGCGGGGGCCCTAAGCTATAGCTTGTACGCAAATCCAGACTTGGTGATGGGCCTCAAAGTTTCTGTGCACACACACTTGTTTGCACGGGTCCGAGCCTGAAGGGGGCCAGTGATTTCCGAAATGAGGGTGAAATATATGTAAGAACGTAGGGGTAAACAATATGGAGGGGGGGGGCCGGGAACGTCATTTTTGACGGGCCCCAAATTTTCTGTGCACGCCCCTGAAAAGGGACACTTGTTGGCCCGGGCCCGAGCCTGAAGGGGGCCCAAGATTTTTGAAATGAGGGTGAAACGTATGTAAAGACGCAGGGGTAAACAATATGGAGGGGGGCCTGGGAACTTCATTTTTGACAGACCCCAAATTTTCTGTGCACGCCCCTGAAAAGGGACATTTGTTGGCCCGGGCCCGAGCCTGAAGGGGGCCAGAGATTTTCGAAATGAGGGTGAAATACATGTAAGGTCGTAGGGGTAAACAATATGGAGAGGGGCGGGGGGCGTAAAAGTCATTTGTGACGGGCCCTAAATTTTCTGTGCACGCATCGTAATGAATGCCATAAAAAACCTACGGAATAACTATTATATCTTCAAAAATTATCCCCTGCTCAAAACTAGGGGCGTACACAGAAATTTTGGGGCCCGTCACAAATGACGTTCCCGGGCCCGTTTCAGGCTCGGACCTGGGCAGCAGGTGTTCCTTCTCCCCCCCCCCCATGCGCGCCCCTGCTCAAAACTATTTATCGTTTCTCTTTCTTCTTGAGAAAATTTCGAGTCATCATTAAAATGCCCTTTAAATCTTAACTCGACAGCGACCTCAATGATTCATGTATAGACGCAGATCTATTTACTCCAACGCTGTTTTGCGAAACGACTCCGCCGTCCTCATTTTCAATTGGAACTGAGATCCCCCCAAACAAAGTCGAAATTGCCTACGAATCATTCCTTATCTGTACTTTCTCCCCTCTCCTTTTACTGCTTGGCCAGTAGTGATCTATGCCTGTTGTGAGAGTTCCATGGTCTCAGGTCGCAACCCCCTTCGTTTACAATTTCTGGGGTCGGAAACTGCAGCTGTTATTGTGACGCCGTATTTTATTTTCCGTTTCTGCTTTCCGTCAGAAATGAAGAATTCCACTACGGGATCTTAATTAAGTTTTAGGCGTCGCTCGGTTCATTCCGAAAGAAAAAACGGAAAGTCTTTCTTCAACAGTAATTCACAAATTTAGTTTTTAAATTCACATGAATAAACCTTTGTAATTCCTTGTGCTTCCAAATTTCGAATGTGAAACCTGTGGAAGTGGATCACTTGCGGTGCACTAATTTAGCGATCAGCTTAAACAGGCGGCCAACTTATAGAGGTTTATTTACATGATGTAATACTCATTCTGTACCTGAAAAATGCGGTCAACTTACAAGGGAGGTCAATTTTACAGGTTTAACTGTAAAAAATGTTCAATTACACCACGTGACCTTCTTAACGCTCTAACATTGTTTGAACCTTCTACTGGTTCCAAATTAAACAATGTATTCACAAATGTATTAATCATAACACCTTTTCTCCATAAATCTTTCCTTTTCCACTCTCATCAAATTTCTTTTCCCTTAATTCTAATGAAACTATTACATTACTTACCGGACCAACAAGCTATGTTTTCAGATGTACGAATTTCCCAATTTTACTTAGATCTTCGTTTTGATGTACAGTCGACTCCCGCTACAACGCGATTTGACTTGCGCGAAATGGTTATAACGTGAATTTTTCACCAGTAACGAATTTCAAAGCTAACGCGAGTTTTTCGTCCACAAGACGAGATTTTTTGAAAGGAATTATCGGCTTCGTTATAAGCTACTAAATAGGGTAGGTGGGGGTAAAGCCCCGCGTGGGGTAAAAACCCGCACCGACATTTTAACTTGATCACCTTTGGAGTAAGAAATTTACCTCTAGGTGGTGGGTTTGTCCTATGGAAACCTATTGATCAATGAAATTTTGTCCTGACTAGGCACACCAGAGACGAGAAAGGGGGATAAGTATGTTTTTTACTACTTTGATCTAACTTTTCTAATATATTATTTGAACATTGTAAAATGTAGAATTTGAAAAGAAGAATCAATGAATTACATGTTAATGCTGGTATATTAAAGCTTCACCTTCGCGTGAAAACAGTTATTCTAATGGCTGCTTAAAAGCAACATGGGGCGTTTTTCAGAAAGTGACAAAATGGGGAAAATCCCCGCAGTTGTTTTGGGGTAAAACCCAGCATCTCCAAAAGGTCAAGGATTCTCTCCACTCGGCTTAAAATTGTCTCTTTTTTGAAATATTATTAGTTTCTTTGTTTAGCATGTGTTTTGTACAGCTTCTTCATCTTTAAAAATTAATTGTTGGTGGACATTTACTCATGAGATTTGTTAGGTAAAATCTTACATTGATTTCAATTCAAATGTGCTTTCATTAATGTAATAATTTCTTCTTTTTTTTTGAACGTTTACGTTCGTTTAATTTTTTGTTCTAGTACCATCAGAAGAAAAAAAATCAGAACCATGATAAATGTCGAGCTTAATGAAACACGTAACTTAATTGCAGGCATCTCTTCGTTCTGTATGGTAGACATTAAAGTTAGGTTCAAAAATATTGATTGAAAACTTCTCTGAAAAATGGAACAAAAGCTTGGAACTTCGAAGAAGAAACAAATTTCCCTATAATTTCGAGTGAAACTGTAAGGAATAACTCGAAGCTTATCCCAGCACAATGTGGCCAAGATAACTTCAATATGACAAGAAGGAGGAGGTTATGTAGAGTTTTTTTTTTTTACATAAAAACACCTAGAAGCCTGCAAATGTACTGAGACACAGGAAGAGTCATTGGAATTGAAGACGTTATAAATAAATTGTCGTATCCTCAGCAGGACACGATTCCATCCACGACGCAATAACATTTTTTAGAAAACTCAACCTAGTGTACTGTTAACTTAAAGGCACTGGGTACTAGATATTCAATTAAATTATAGCTTTAGACATTTAAATTACTTTTTATAATGCGGCTGTCGTTTTTTCCCGGGTAATTAATCCTCTTTTGGTGGAGAAGAAAATATTTTCGTGACAAAGTTTAAAAAAAAAGAAAAAAAAAAATTAAACGTGTGAGGTATTTAAGTTCGGTACTGCTGAATAACAATAAACTAATGATTCAAGGACGCTTCTCAAGTGTTTTTATCAAGCAGTCACCCTTTTTATTCACATTCATCTTGAGTGGGGTAAAGATCCGCACTGCGGTGTTTTGCCCCATTATGTGGGGCAAAACCCCGCAATTTTGTTTTCCCGCTAAATTCTAATTTTCTTAATTATTAATAATCAGACGTAGGTAAAATTTGGAAGGATTATAGGTAATAACCCACGCAATGACTCTAATTTGAAAAATCGGAAAATATGCCCTTCATTGACCGTGGTGGTATAAAAACTGAAAATCGCGGGGCTTTACCCTCACCTACCCTATTGATTTCGTGAATGTTATAACATTCCTTTAAACATCACTGACAGCGAAAGTTCCCATAGAAAACATCGCGTTGTTAGTGCATCAACTTACCACTCAGCAACTTTCATTTGTTAATTTTTTTCATTCTAAATATTAAAGTTGATGAAATATAATGTCACCTTCATCTTAAGTTTGTAAAGATGGGGAAAAAAAAGAAAGTTTCTAATTAAAAAAAAAAGGTTATGATTCTTGGTGATATGCTTGAACAAGGGGCAGGGCCGAATTTAATTACATGTCGCCCCTAGGCAGATTTGAAATCCGCCGCCCCCCTCCACTTACGTGATTTATCCAAGGTCAATTTAAATACTAAGAAGCACTTTTTGTTTCACGAGGCTTTAATTTTCACGAGCCCGTCGTAATAGAGAAAATTTAAGACTCGCGAAATATTTGAACTTTACATATTGTAATCAATTTTGGTTCTGTTAATAGTTAATTCACAAAATATTCTAAACGCGAAACCATCAATGACTATTTTCGTAAAATATATACATATTTACATGTATGTACTTTTAATACTTCTTATAGTGATGTAGTACATGCAACCCATGATTTTTCTTTTAAATATTTTAAGTATTATGATTGCTATTAAAATTCGCAATCAGAAACTTTTCGAGCAATCTGTAAGACATGTTGAATCTCGATGGGGCTTTAAATCAGCACAAGGCTTATAGAGATTTTTTTAAAAATCTTTTTCGTTCGTTTGAAAAGATTTCAAAAACTATTTATTACAATTACATTCTGCCTTTTAATAGTTGTAGGTCTGAAATTTTGCATTCGATTTTAAACACTTTCATAAGTCTGTGACAACGGCATTTAAGGTGACAAAAACGGAATTTAGTTCATTTTTTCGTTAACAAAGTAACCGAACATAATTAGCCGAGCAATAAAAAACACCGTCAATTCAAAATCCTTCGGTTTACTTACTTTCTTTTTCAATATTCAAATATTGGACGTTCTGTCCGACATTCATTACAACAGTCAAATTGTGGCGCTTTAAAGCGTCATCTACAGTATACAAACAATACTTATTACCAATTAAAAAAATGTTTTGATTCGTTCTACAAATTAATGCAGGGCCCGATTAAAACAAACTGGTGCCCAGGTCCTGAGTAAAAATTTGTGTCCCCCAATGAGAAAATCAGCGCAATTTCAAAGTCAATGTTTTGTACTAGAAACCTAATGCACCAGGAACCTACACATTACTACAGAAACCTGGGATTTGAATACCAAACGCTTGATAGTCCCCATACTAATCATAGTTAAAATTGTCTTACCTCAAGGTGAAAATGAATTAAAAAACAATTTAAACTACAAAAATAGCAAAAAAAAAAAAAAGTAATTCTGACATCAAACTTTAAAAAGGCTTCTTTCTGGCTTTAACAGAGGCAAATGCGTCGATCACATCATCAAAATCTAATTTTGGTGTCACAGAATTTTCAATGGTCGATAAGAAAAACGCCTGTAAATTATCCTGAGAAACGCAGCTTCTCAAACGAGTTTTGATTCTTTTCAGAGCTGAAAAGGAAGGAAGTAAGTTAATTTAGGCTATTTTAGTTCCCCAAAATTTGTGGTGCGCAGGTCCACGGACCCGCCGGACCGTGCGTCAATCAGGCTATGAATAAATAGTTTCTACAAATTATGCACAGAACAGTATTTAAGCTTTTCTAAACGGTGTAGGTTTTAACTAACTTACTGAGCGGAAGTAATAATCCCAAACTACTTTCCAAATGTTTCGTGATGAACACTTTGAAGGGTTATAAGAGGAATAAAATAGTACTCTTTCTAATAAACGCAGGAGGAGATAAAAATGGTCACTCAGCCCTTCCAGTGCTGCACGTGCACAAGTGTTTTTTAAGAAAAACCAGATGTTTTTACTCTCTTCTTGATGCGCTCCGGAATTGGAAGGCACGGATCAAAGTGTGTGTTTTCCATAGGGGGTGTTCTCCGTCCCTGCCGCAAGCTAAAACGAAGCTGATTACCCATTACCGGAAGTCTGTCACACCGCATTTTCTGTGGTTTCGACAATGACACGGCCAAGTCCGATGACGGATCAGCGATGTCGCTGTTTTGCGGAAAAATTAAAAAAAGAACTGATGTTTTATTTTCAACTAGTGGCACCCGCACGGCTTTGCCCGTAATAGAAAATTAATATAGTATATTTACAAATAATGTATATTTACAAATAATGTATGGTGAATTTTCTCGCCAATTGGCTTGTGCCCATGTTACGGTTCCACGTTAGGATAATTTCGTAATTTATCATAGTTTTGTTCATAAAATTGGAACAGAAAAAGAACCACATGGAATTTTCGAAAAATCGCTTCGAGGTGCACACCCCCATGCTACAAACTAACTTTGTGCCAAATTTCATGAAAATCGGCCGAACGGTCTGGGCGCTATGCGCGTCACAGACATCCGGACATCTAGACATCCAGACATTGAGCTTTATTATTAGTAAAGAAAAATAATATAATTAAAAAAAATGAGATTAAAGCAAAATTTGCCGCCCTTAAAAAAATTGCCTACTCTGCCTATTGGGAAATTTGCCCCTGGCGACGCCACTGACTCATATTATCGTAAATGATCGACCAGATGTCATAAAACTCATAGTTTTGAAACCACTGCTGAAACTACAACACGTCGAAACTTTGAAAGTAGATAATTTTTCCTTCTGAAAGAGCATGTTTAAAAACATAGGATCTGACCATTTTTTAAAAATAAAATGACAATGTTTGATATTTTAAAACAATTGTTTCAATCGGTGTACAAATTCAATTTCATTTTTTTCGCTTCTGCACATGACATCACACATACTAAAATGCCATTCACTGATGCCATTAGCGCAGAACGCAGTATTAAATTCGCATCTTTACTCACATGTACTGGCAACAATAGGGTTGATAGCAAGAGTAGAGAGAGTGCAATATTTAATTCGTTTCCGAATTATCATAAGCTGCAGGCCCGACAAGAGGCCTTGTCAGCCTAGTGGGAAACTAGAGACCCGGGCCTTAGGGAGGCCCGGCGACGCTGACGCAAAAAAAAAAAAAAAAAAAAAAAAAAAAAAAAAAAAAAAAGAAAGAAAGAAAGAAAAATGAAGAAAGGAAAAAAAAGGAAGGAAAGAAAGAAAAAGGGAAGGAAAAACTACGAATAAGCGAAAACGTAAATATGAAGCAAAATCTTCTTTTCTGGTATTTACTGTTGTGGCACATAAAATAAGAGTTAATTGTTTTCTAGTAAGCGGTTTTGATTTTTTTTTAAATTTTTCTGTCTACTTGTTGTGTCTTCTTAATTTCTTTTTCTTTTCTTCCCCCTCTTTTCCCTTCTTTTCTCCCGTTATTTTGCTTCTTCTTTTTTTTGGGGGGGGGGACAAGAGGGGCCCGCCTTGGCTCTCTGCGGCCCTGATAAGCTGGAAACGCGGTAGACAGCAAGCGTCAGCATTCAGTTCGCCTGTAGAGTAAGCGCCAAAGTTCATCATTTGTGACGTCATAAAAATCACGCCTTGTTAGAAAAATCGGATATTTTAAAAAATTAATTATTAAACGTTTCGAAAATAAAAGATTTTTCTCGCTCCATGTTCTGTATTTCTTTGCTCATTCTATCAACTTCAGTGACTAAAAGTAGTACTTTGAGTGATGGAAACAACCCCATTTTAAAGAGAAGTTTTTCCAATAAAGTTCAACTGCACAAATGTGCACTCACTTAGCGAAGTGTTTCTCTGTATAATCCATTCCTTTGTCCTGCTCGTAATTTACTGCATATTTAAGCGACATGCGTCCCGTTTTCAGACAGCTTGTCCTGCTATCCCCACACATTGCGCCGGGACACACAAATGTCCTGTTTTTTTTTAATTAGCAGAAATATATATATATATATATATATATATATATATATATATATATATATATATATATATATATATATATATATATATATATATATATATATATATATATATATATAATCTTCTTTTCTTTATCTTTACTAATAATAAAGCTGAAAGTCTGTCTGGAGGATGTCTGGATCTCTGTGACAGGCGTAGCGCCTAGACCGTTCGGCCGATTTTCATGAAATTTCGCACAAAGTCAGTTTGTAGCGTGGGGGTGTGCACCCCGAAGCGAATTTTTGAAAATTTGATTTTGTTCTTTTTCTATTCCAATTTTAAGAACATTTTCCCGAGCAAAATTATCATAAGATGGACCAGTAAATTACCAAGTTATCATTACGTGGAACCGTAACATGGGCAAGTCAATTGGCGAGAAATTCACCATACATCATTTGTAAATATACAGGCAAACCAAAAGACCTTTTAATTTTTCTACTACGAGCAAAGCCGTGCGGGTACCACTAGTAATAAATAAATGTATTTAAAAAAAAAAACGAATAAGAAGCTTCAGTATAGATAAATAAAATATATACAGAGTGCAAAAACCCTGTTAGTCATAGTTACATAGTTAGTCCAGTTACTTTCAGTCACCTTCTTATTATAAGCGAACAAGCAACGATAAATTTAAAAAATTTAAAAACTCCCGACTGAGTTGCAACCGTAAGAATCAAGAGGGAAAATTGAAAATCCTTTTAAAAGCCTTATGCTATTAAAAATCAATGTCAAGTACTTTATTTGCTGTTAAACATAAACTGGCAACAGATAAAAATTTCAAATCATTGCTTTTCATTTCCATGTCGGCCAACAATGAATTTGGTGATCAATCGCGTGAATAAAGGCTTAGCCGTTATTAAAATCTGCTTTAGAAAAACGTTATAGTTCGAATTCTATGAAACATGAAGTTTCAAACACATTGCATCAGACGCGGAAGAAATTCTCTTTATTTTGGTATTAAATTTAAAAATTTTTAACTATGTTTTCACTGCAAAAATCGCGAAAAACCTTTTGGAGGTTTTTAATTACTATCTTCGTTAATGAATGTCATCCGAAGACGCAATCTAGCTAAGAACACACTCTCGATGAACTCTCCTTTGGAACAATTTTTTTTTTTCAAAATCGGTCCATCCGTTTGCTCTAGACTACGACAGACAGACAGATACACAGATAATAGACATGTCAAACTTATATAACTCCCTTCCTTTGTGTGCAGGGGGTTAAAAATAATCGTAACCAATCTTGCTGAAGATTCCTATTGGATAGAAAAAAGAGAGAGGGGAGGGGGAAGAGAAAAGCTCTATGGCCAAGTAGCTCGGCGAGTAGGAAAGGTTTACCTTATTTGGCAAATAATTGCCAATTTGGCTTTTCTTGAAAAATCACATTCGGAGGGGGAGTGAATGAATACGAAAGTATTAATTATTGTGTAACCTTAAAATGGACGCGGAAATAGGGAAATGAGCTATTAATTAAATAGTATTTAGTGGGTTCATGCAGTTGAAGCTTTTAAATTAAAATCATCCTAACGCTGTGCAGTTCTCAAAGATGTAATTTCTTTTGGCGGATTTTAAGTAGTGCGTTGGCTATTTTCAAACCTTTTCAGTTTACAACCCTGTTCGAGAGTAGGGAATTGATACAAGCGTCTAGGGGCAGGACAAATCCTTAATGTTAGAAACTTAGCCGTTTCTCGACTTCAGCAAGTAGGGAAAATCTACGGTAGTCATTCTCTTCCGTAAGGGAAAAGGGATTGTTTTGTGTCTCGCAACACTGGAAATGAAGCCTTCCTTCTTTATGGTACGACAGTCAACTCACTGCCTCACTGTTCGTGCACGCTTGTAGAACAAACTTAAATGTTTGTTTCACTAATTTAATAACAGAAACGTTCATAAACTGGTTTGAACTTCACTAGATAAATCAATTACTCACTCAAATATCAACAAATCTCATTTCGCTGAAAATTAAGGTCAGTTCCGTGTAGCAAATAATATAATGATTGTTTACATTCAAGTAAGGCTGATGATTTTAGCTTTTTATGTACTTTCCAAAAAAAAAATCTTAAAATGTTTTAACAGTATGTATAATTAGTTTAAAGTATTTTTTTATCAAAAAAAAAAAAAAAAAAAAAAAAAAACACCGAGCAATAAATGTTAATTTAAGTTACTAAATGTAAATTTGAGGTGAAAACGATGTTATAACATTCTTTAACCACATGATTGAATATTTTTTAGAAACCTATATGAATTTAGACATTTTACGTCTTTAATTTTGTTTGTTAAAATGAATGAAAATTAATTTATGTGCTATTATGCAGCAATTCATAGACTTTGTTACATATAAAAAAAAATAATAATTTCAGTCACCGATATTTTGGAGTGCATGTCCTTGCGCCCCCCTCCACCCTATTTTAAATATTGGTAAAGTTTTAATCTAATTTAACTTTCTTATTAATATTGAATAAGTATTCTGCAAAAATAGATCAAATAATAAGATATTTTATGTCAAAAAACACGCATGTTTGATAAAGATTAAGTATTTTATGTTTGTCAAAATGGGGGGGGGGGGGGAGGCCGTTATTAGCTGTATGGTCTGAAAGAGCACTCTTCTAAGCTTTTTTTTTTCCTTGAGCCAAAAATATCCATAAAATAGTTTTTGTTGAGAAGTCTATGTCACTAGACCCTTTGTTTTTTTTGGCACATTTTTATTAATTTGTTTATTCGAAATGAAGAAAATTTTTAAATGCACATTAAGATACACCTGTAAACATGTTACTGATGATAAACAATTATATTGTCACCTCAGAGCAACAGTAAGATATCTAATCCCAGAAACAACACTAAGATATCTTACTGTTGCTCTGAGGTGTCGATATATTAGCAGAAAGGTTTTTCTAAAGGTTTAGCTCATTTTATTTTTGTATCTACCTATAAAGTCACAGTTATTTTTGCAATTTTTTAATTTCTTATTAAATATTGTTGGCAATGGTTGAAAAAAAAATTTAAATTTAAAAGTCATATGAGATGTATTGATATGATTTTTTCCAGTTCATAAAGTAAGGCAATTTTAAATTTCTTTTTTCATAAAACAATCTTTCTTGGTCACCACAATGTCCTTCTAAAAAATTGTATTGCATTAGAAAGGATAAACTATTGATATTACTAAATTGAAGAAAATTCAACCTCAGCAACTATGCAAATTTTAATCATATCCTTTCATTCAAGTTAAAAGATATAATCAATTAATGACCTGAATAAGTTGGAAAAACTTTTGTCAACTAACATTTCTTAGTTTTCCTTATCGTTTCTTTCTTTTTTTTCAACCAAGTAAATAACATTACGTTAAAACACACATTTTAACTATATCTAACTACAACTTTTGTGTGTGGGGGGGAAGGGGGGCGGCAGTAAGACATACTATTCCATAGCAATTTCTTTTATATGATTAAAATTAAAAACAACGTTAATGAATCACAAATTGTCAAAGAATTGATGTTTGTCATGAAGGATTTGAAAATTGCGTGCTTTATTTCACTGTTTTTCATTTTAATCTTTTTTTTACTACAAAGCACCTCTGATCATTTTTGATTTAATTTTTATTGTAGTTGATCTTCAATAAAGTTATGGATGGCTAATAAGTATTATTACAATAAGTTACTGTTTTTTTTTTTTTTTTTTTTGAAAATTGAAACTTTATTTTCAAATGTTTTATGAAGAATTCCTTTGCACATTTCTATCAGTTATTTCAGCTCCTCACAACTTCACATATAAGTTACAATTATTTTCAATACATTACCTATATCCTTTTTTTAAAGATAATCAATAACTCCAACATTCATGACTCTTTAAATGAATCATAAAAGGAAATCAATGTCTAACTTTTTAATCATACATTCACATACATACAGCCTTTTGAGCATTTTTTTTTAAAAACATTTGAGTAAATCAGTTTTTAATTATTCTCATCAAAACAAACTTAATAAACCGATAACTATATTCAAATAAAAAGTAATAGTCATTTCAGAACAACTTGCTGCAGTGCTTAAATGTCGAGTAAATAAAATAATTATTATTAATAGAAGAGCTTTTGTTTTTAGCATTAAACAACTAGAGGCAACACACTAATACACAGCTTTCAAAACATATTGATAAAAAAACGAAATTTTTCCGACTTAAATAGTAAACATGAATCCACTTTTTAAACTGAGACCAAAGAATTTACATTGAAATGCAACATTTACTATCATATAATTTTTAATTCAAGACAAAGGCAGTGGAAATTTTTCAATACTTATTTCAAAATAAAAGTTTTTTTAAAGTATTATTTAAAGAAATGAATGAACTGACTCTAGTTTCTTAAATGAAACATATATTTATAAGAAACACATATATGTAATACGTGACTGAATTCATACGAGTGTACTGTAGTTAAATTATGAAATATTTAACATAATTTTATTCAGATTGTTGAAGAACCTATGTCATAGCAAATAATTATCATTACCAGCATAAATATTTGTAATCTTAATTCAAAACATATTGTTTGATAAGATAAATGTTATCCACAAAGCTAAAGTCATAAAAAGTACCATAAAATATTTGCAAATTTATCTGTTGTTAAAAATAGTTTTAAGTCACAATATTTACAGATTGAAGCATTGCTTATAAAGTCCATATATGCATTTACTTCTCTCATAGTTAAAAATAAAAACAGCGAAGCAAAATCATTATTCTAGAAAAAAATGTTCACATACAGTTCGATTTTGTAGGGGAAGAAAGAGAGAATAAATTTTGCTAATTTCCATGTATGTCTGAAATATTATTGTTTCCCTTGCTTGGAATTATTTTACGTACATAGGATTATAGTCGATTAAAAAAATTCAAGGGCCGTGGGAGGGGTTTGAACCCCCTGGACCCTTCCCTTGTGTGCGCCACTGATTAAATGAAATGTAAGTTTTGCTATATTACGAAACAAAACCAGGCGACAACAAACATTATTTTCACATCAAATAAGATTGAAACTTCACAAACACTCCCCCCAAAAAAACCCGCACTTTTTTTTTGGGGGGGGGGGGAGAGAGAAAGAAGAGGGTGAGTGAATCTTCAAAACCTAACTTTGACTTACATCTATCAGTGGGTTTCATGCAAAAAAAAAAGGCTAATACCTTTGTGAGACATTTATTTAAAACCGTAACTTTCATCATTGTATCCAGGCCCGTTATTTAGGGGGGTCAATTGTCCCTCCGCTCTGTGGCTTTGAAAAGTTAAAATGATGTACTAAAAGTGGGAGTGGTTTCTGCTGTTATCCGATAAAATTCGCATTGTCGCATTGAGTGCACATCCTTTGTCCCCCCCTCCCCCCAAGAAAGAAGCTGGAATGACGATCCTGATTGCATCAACGTTCCAACGCTTGCCCTCCCCCCCCCCTCCTCTCACCACCCTCCATTATAACGGGCCTGCTCAGCAAAAAACTTGCGCATTTTGTTTTAAAATCTTTGCCATTAAAAAATATAAACAATGTCAAAAATATAAATATGCTAAAAATTGTCGACACGTGGTTCATTTTGTTTGATGAAAAGTGATCCGACAAAACTCGGGTGGCCTTTAGTTACTACAACACAATGTATGCGTATTTTGGGGTTTTATGCTAATCACTGGAAATAATTTTGTGAAGCATCTTTATCTAAGATTGAAAATATATCATCATGGATATTATTAGAGGTGGTCACAATATGGGAACAAAAAATGTGGGAGTATAGGGGAGCGCCCCCATTAAAAAAAAATATTTGGAGACATAACAAGATTTCAACATTACTGATTAATTGACCTCAAAAATTGGGACGCATGGCGACCGTAGACACTCTCAGGGGTGCCCATCCGGGGGGGGGGGGCATGGAGCAGACTACCATTAAAATTTTTAGGGGGTGCTTTTAGGAGTTTTTTTTTTGGGGGGGGGGGAGCTCTCGCTCTCATTCTTCTGGTGAGGTCGTTGTGGTAGGCACCTCTAGACCCTCCAAAAATTCAAAGTTCAATTCACATGAATGACATTTAGAAAAGTCCACTTATTTTGAATTATCAATTGAAAAAAAAAAAAAACTCAATCGACCCTGTATGAGATCTAATTTTCAATTAGTCATTAATTTTTAACTTTGAAAAGTGTGGGAACAGATGCCCTCCTCCTTGATACGAGCCGCCTATTGGAGAGAGGGGAGGTCAATGGTGCAGATTGTGCCATCAACTTGCTTAGCGAGTATTTGAAGGGATATTATTTTCTTTTTAGGAAAGTGGGTATAATACCATGGGGGGGGGGGGGGGGGGGTATGGGCATCGCCCGTATTTTACATATGTACACCAGTGGCGTACCTAGCATTTGTGACCACAGGGGCGGTAATTTATGAAATAACCCTCCCCTGCAAACGCAGAAAAAAAAAAGGTTTCAATGTTCTATGTGATCATGGAATTTATAAAATTTTCAGAAACAACTACATTTGCGTTTTACGAAATTTTAAGTTTGGCTAATGCACAAAAAACAAATAAAAGTTTTGTAAGCTTTTTATCTAACTCGCCTTAGACGTGTGTAGGGCCGATGGCAGCAAAGTGAGGAGGAAAATGGAATTGTTGGATTTCAGCGTTTATATTTTTCAGAAACTCAAAAATACATTTTGGGTGTCACTCTCCAGCAGGGTGTCAGCTGGCACAAATCCCCCCCCTCCCGTGTTTGAGAAATTGAATATAATTTAAAATGTTGGAGACATTTTTTAGAACTAAAGAATCTATATTTTTCATAAACTCTTAAATCCAATTTGGTACCAGCCCACCTTCAGAGGGTGGTCTCCCAGCGCAAACGCACCCCCCCCCCTCTCTCTCGTGTTTATGTAAACTGCGTTTAACAGAGTTTTTGTAATTTTCAACTTTTGGGGAACCTTTTTGAAATGAAGCAGTTAGATTCCCCCCTCCCCCTTTCACCGTAGCGGCACCACTATATATTAATATGTTCGTTTTGTTTTTGAAGACTTAAAAAGTGATAAAATATGAGAGAGAAAAACCCAACAAAAAATGAGAGGCCTAACGACCAATCAAGCCAGTTAGACGTCTTATAATTAACGCATAACGCAATGTCGCATAATTGCCCATTTAATGAAACGAAAGCGCGCACTCTCATCAAAACCAGCCCCCCCAGTCAGTATCGTTCCCATCACGCAGTGGCAGAACTTGTTCTGCACATCATGAAGCTTTTCCCTTCTTTTCCCTTTTCTACCAAGAGCCAGAAATCAGTTTTCCCTACCCGGCGACGAGGAGAAACGACTAAGTCTTTAACATAGAGATTTGTCCTGCCCCTAGACGCTTGTCTCCCGAATCATTTCCAGTTTGCGTTTATACTTACTGCAGTGCGAACGTGTGATGCGCTATAATATTATTCATTTGAAATCTGAAGCTAGTTCTTGCTAAGTAAGTCGTATTTTAATTAATATCATTCTGTATTTCATATTCCGGCCATACTTCGGCAATGATAATCCATTTTGCGTAGTGTTTTTTTAAATTTTTACTTAGAATAGTCAATGCGTCACTGAAACAGTCCAAGTGCTATTCAGTTTGCAGTGATTTAATAAAATGCTTTTTAAATGAATACTATTAAATTTCATGAGAAAGAAGGAAAATAACTCACTTGCTTTGTGTTATAAAGTTGAAAAATACTTACGAGCATCCGTAACCGTTAAACCTTATGTTTCAGTTTCATTTTTAACAGAAGTAGAATACCAACCTTGCCATGCTTACGGAACAATAGAAATTTCGAGAGATATACAGGTAGTAAATATAAATGTATTTAAAAAAAAAACATCAAACTATAAATTTGTTATTGAAAAAACACAAAGAGATGAATATTTATCTCACATAAGTGATATGAATATAAATAGCTAAATAATGACCATTAATCAAATGACTTAAAATAATTCAATGACTCGCATTCAATTAAATTTTCTATTTCGGAACATGTATTTTGTTTATTCAACACAGCGTAACAAAAAGCAAGTTTTGAAGGCTTGAGAAATATGACATGCTTTTGTTATACAGTGGACGCTGGTTAATTGTATCAGTGGTTAAAGAATATAAGAAACAGTGGGGTATTTAAAAAGCGTTGAAATACAGATTGATTTTGCATTTTTAAAATGTAGTCATGTTTTTGAAGTGTTAGCTGCTTGAATGTTCAACTGTAGGTTTACGTGTTTTTAGTACACATACACATGTACACATACCTATGTGTAAGTGTGTCCTGTATTATTTGTCCAATATTTTCAATCTGTGCAAACTGAAGCATTTAAATAGTCATTGCTTCCTTATATCATAGTTTATTTTCTTATAGTATTATAATGCATTGACTTTACAATTAATGTTGCTTTCATTATTTATATTCATAAAATACATGTTGTGTAAAAAGTAACGTATTTGGAATGGCATTTAAATATAAATGGTTTTTAAAAATAATTAATGTACTAGAAATAAAATCTACTTCCGAGCCAGAGAAATGCAGGGGAGGATATGATAATTTTACAGTAGGGAAGGATTTCTTTTCTGGCGCATGCAAAGGACGTGCATTTTTTAACTTTTTGCATAAATTGTGACTAATACCCATTCAGGGGTATAGTAGCATACCTACGGGGATATTTTTAACAATGTCGCCCCCTCCCTCCAAGGTCAGCCAGATGGGAGGTGACAACAGGTCATTGTAACTTCCCCAAAATTTTTTTGTTATGTATATGTATGTGTGTATTGTATATGTTATCATTCAGTAAAATTGGGATTTCATTCGGAAAATTGAGAATTCTCCCCTTTCCTAAAAATTTCAGTTCTCTCCTAACCATTTACACGTAAATTAATAAAACCACTAATATCTGCAATTTTTAAATAAATATAACTAATGTATGTTCTTGAACAAATAAAGAATAAACATTTTTCGATTCCATCTATACTAATATATGAAATGTTTTTCAAAGCATCTTTAGCTTTTAATACAATTTGTTTCAAACCACTTGCCCTCTACCACTGCTCCCCGGTATACAAATCGTGTAGTCTTTAGTCAACTTCTGCCATGTGCCCTTTTTTTTTGGAAAATTAGGGATTGTGTCATTTTCTCCTTTTTTTTTTTTTAATTTTTATCTTTGAAAAAGCATTTTTCTACTTGTATGATCAATGTTTGAACCCCCCCCCCCTTTTTAGCAGTTAAAATGCCACCCCTCTGGCGAGAGCCACTCCTACCAACTCCTTGGTACAATACTGGCAGATCTAGTAGGTGGTTTCAAACTTCTGGTTTAGTTAGGAGGGAGAAACTACAGTAAAACCTCGTTAAGTCGTCACTCAAGGGACCAAAAATTTTTGACCACTTATGCGGAGTGACTACTTATGTGGAGTGGGGGTATTTATGAAGAAAAAAAAAGCCTTACAAATATTCATAAATAGTAGTAGAATTCTGTGAGAAAAACAATATAATCAATGACTATAAATTAGTGCAAATATTAAAAAGGGGGAAATATACTAATGATAGCTACTTTGTTTTATTTTCTCTTACTTATACATTACTAAATAACAACTTAACTTAATGTAATTACGGTACAGTAATACTGTTATTGATTTCAGCAGAGCATAAGAATTAACAGCAATCATCTTAATTACATTTATTTGAAGAAAAGCATATTAGAAAAACGGCAGATACAAACTCCAAACAACAACGTAAGTAATTCTAAGCGTACTGAAGAAAATGATCATTGCCGAGCAGCGAAAGTCCGCCAAGAGTTGGCAAGATATCGCTCAATTTCAACACTTTATCCCGTAAAATTGATTTGGGTCAATTCCATTCATTTATAAAGCCACAAAAAAGCGAAAATTCTTATTGAAATCTCATCTTTTACCGAGGCTATGAGTAATGTGACTCGGGTGCCGATCGATGCACCAGTTAGTCAACTCTCATAGAATAAATTTTCATAAAAATCGGGTAAATTTTAAATTTTGGACAGGATTTTCAGTCAAATACTCCACTGTGCATTTGTCAATCAGTCAAATACCCCACTTAGATTTTTTTTAATGAAACTCCCCCCCGCCCCCAGCAAAACTCTGCTATGAATTGTGATTTTCAAAAGATCTAGTTGTTTCACATTTAATTTATTAATTTTAATTTTATCTGATGCTTGTGTAAATGAGAAATTGGGTTTCACACGAATAGTAGCTTTAATTTTAGTGTTTTAGGAGATTTTTATGATAAAATAAGATCATTTCTATCTATCGAATTTTTTCTGGCAATGCGATGTATGGAGGTTACTGTATATCATGATGGATCACGATACATATCAGACATTGATTTTGAAAATATCATGATAATATTTTTGATATGTTTCCATCTATGGTATTTTTACAATACAATAATATTGTTCATTTATTATTAAAAATAACTTAAACTGTATGCACATGCACTATTTTTATGATGTACTGTCGGTTCCTGTACGACTTTGCTCATTTATCTGTTAACATTAGCGCCTACGGGGAAACTGAAAGTCGATGTAGATTTCGTACTTGAAGGCGAATTTTTTCCAAACAAATTTTGTTGGATATAGCTCTTGATGCCAGACTCCAAGAATTTAGGGGCACCTGACTCCGAATCCGATTCCTGTGCTCGACAATTACTCGGATTCCTTCTCCCCGACTTCGACTCTGACTTCGTAGCTTTGGCAAAAATTTATACACAGAGGACAAATGACTGACTCCGATTCTTGGATATTCGTCCCCCGACTCCGTTATCCCAAAATGAGTGACTCCGACTCCGCAGCTATGGTTTTAACTGTGAAATAATTATTGTTGATATGATTTGTTTTTATTTTAACGCTAAAGTTTTAATTTAGGTATTCAGTTTTCGGGGAATGAACTCGGTCATTTATGTTTCTACATAAAGATATGTGCAGACGATTTTTTTTATGACAATGAAAATTATTTCTTTAAGTTGACATTTTATTGTTTTTATTTATTGGTAAGTGCATTAATTCATTTAAGAAACTATTTTCGGCAACTATTCAAAAAAGTGTGCATTAATACATCATAAAAATATAGTGAATAACTTTTGGGTTGTTTTTAATAATAAATGAACAATATTACTATGTTAATATAATATTTATATTGAAAATATCGTAGTTGTAAAAATAATATTTTTATTTTATGTCCACCATAGCTTTTCGGAAAATTGAAACAGCTTAAAAGTTTTCTTAAAAAAAAAAAAAAGTTTGCTTTTTCCCCCTCTAAACAAACGGTTGGGGTGTTTTCTATTCCATATCAAGAACAAAGATGGCAGCACTATGAAATAGGACTCCTCTGTTGGAGGTGGGACATTCCAAC
Source organism: Uloborus diversus (assembly GCF_026930045.1). Lineage (NCBI taxonomy): Eukaryota > Metazoa > Arthropoda > Arachnida > Araneae > Uloboridae > Uloborus > Uloborus diversus. Next base: position 130,037,351 of record NC_072735.1, read on the forward strand.
CCCATATTCTACTTTTAAACATTCATTTCCTGTCAGAATTCTACATTTTTACGGAAAGTTATACTTTTATTTTGTGCAAGAACTGTTTGAAAACAGGCAACAACTTGTTTCTGAATGCTTTTGCCCCTGGGACAGAAAATGGCTCTATGTTGGTCTCTACCTCTTTTTTATGAATATAGATGGCAGCACTACAAAACAGCTTCCTCTTTGGATCATTTGGATGCGCCTGCTCAATTTATTTTAACGGTAAACAGACATCTGCAAAAGCTGCCTCCCTCCAAACGAATAGACGCGTCCAAAGTTTTATAAACACTTGTGCTTTCAAAGTAGCTTCACTTTCAGTTTGCGTTTACACGTTAGAGCAGTGTTAGCACCACGTCATTATTCAAATTCATTTGTAATTTGGAGCTAGTTTTTGCTAAGTAAGTAGTATTTTAATGAATATCATTCTGTATTTCATATTCCGGCACGATAACTTCGTCAATAATAATCCATTGCTTAGTGTTTTTTTTTTTTTAATTTTTACTTAGAATAGTCAATGCGTCACTGAAACAGTAATGTAAATCCAAGTGCTATTCAGTTTGTAGTGATTTAATAAAATGCTTTTTAAATGAACACTATTAATTTTCATGAGAAAGAAGGAGAATAACTCACTTGGTTTGTGTTATAAAGTTGAAAAAATACCGAACAACAGTTGTAACTGTTAAACCTTAGGTTTCAGTTTCATTTTTAACAGAAGTAGAATACCAACCTTGCCATGCTTACAGAACAATAGAAATTTCGAGAGATATACTGTTAGTAAATAAAAAGGTATTAAAAAAAAACATCAAACTATAAATTTGTTATTGAAAAAACAAAGAGATGAATATTTATCACACATAAGTGATATGAATATAAATAGCTGAATAATGTCCATTAATAAAATGACATAAAATAATTCAATGACTCGCATTCAATTAAATTTTCTATTTCGGAACATGTATTTTGTTTATTCAACATAGCGAAACAAAAAGCAAGTTTTGAATTGTTGAGAAATATGACATGCTTTTGATGTACAGTGGACGCCGGTTCATTGAATCGGTGGTTAACTGAATCGGCCGCTTTAATAAGTCAAATTGTCAAAAACAGAACAAAATCCAGTTTTATTGAATCAGCCGCTCTATAGAATCAAAACTGTTTAGAACAAGCGTGATTCATATAAGCGGCGGTCAATTTATTTCTCCACTATTTTAATAGCGTCAACAGTCTCAAATTTAAATTTTTCCCTCTGTTTTTTTTTCCAATTAAAAAAAGATATGGGAAACAGTCGGTATTTAAAAAACGGTGAAATACAGATTGATTTTGCATTTTTAAAATGCAGTCATGTTGTTTTTGAAGTATTTATTAGCTGTTTGAATGTTCAACTGTTGGTTTACGTGCTTTTAGTATATATGTATGTGTAAGTGTGTCCCGTATTCAGGGCCGGATTTGGAAGTTGGAGGCCCCGGGGCAACGGAGTGGATAATCTGGGTTCGAAAAGATCATTATATTTTCGAAAATATCCGATGCTTTGATATGTATCCGAATATTTTGATATATATGTATATATCCGACATTTTCGATCGGCACTAAAATAGTAAATGCATCCTGAAGTTACTGCTATTTATTTTTTTATACTATTATTATAATAATTTATAGGGGAGGAAAAACATAAAATTTGATGACCGGTGAAAGTGAGGATATTTTGTAAAAATGTTATTGTAGGGGCCCCTTTGTTGTGGAGGCCCCGGGGCAGTAGCCCCGCCTGCCCTCTCCTAAATCTGGGCCTGCCTGTATTTGTCCGATATTTTCAATTTCTCATGACTCATTTAAATAGTCATTGCTTCCTCATATCATAGTTTATTTTCTTATAGTATTATAAATATAATGCATTGACTTTAAACTTGTTTCTTTTGTTTATATTCATAAAATATATGTTGTGTAAACAATAACGTATTTTGAATGGCATTTAAAAATAAATGGTTTATATACAGTAGGGAGGGATTACTTTTCTGGCGCACACGAAAAACGTGCGCTCTTTTAACTTTTTGCAAAACGTGAGGCTGATGCCCATTCTGTGCAGTAGCATACCTAAGGGGATATTTAAAAAAAATTCTCCCCCTCCCTCCAAGGTCACCCCGATGGGAGGGGACCACAAGTCACAAAGACGTCGGAAATTTTTTTTTTTTTGGGGGGGGGGGGGGGGGGACATTTGACTAATGGATTCCAAAAATAAGGAAACATTATTGCAAATACTTATTTTCTTTTTTAACTTGTTTTCAATGATGCTCAACGTTCCTTTGCAGTAGATGTTATGTATGTATGTAGGTGTGTATTGTATATGTGTGGATGCTCGAATTTTATCATTCGGTAAAATTGGGATTTCATTCGGCAAATTGAGAATTCTCCCCTTTCCTAAAAATTTCAATTCTCTCCTAACCATTTCACATAAATGAATAAAACCACTAATATTTGCAATTTTTAAATAAATATAACTAATGTATGTTCTTGAACCAAATAAAGAATAAACATATTTCGATTCCATCTATACTAATATATGAAATGTTTTTCAAAGCATCTTTAGCTTTTAATAGAATTTGTTTCAAACCACTTGCCCTCCACCACTGCTCCCCGGTATACAAATTGTGTAGTCTTAGTCAACTTAAAGAATCTGCCATGTTCCCTTTTTTTTTTTTTTTGGAAAATTAAGGATTGTCATTTTCTCCTTTTTTTGTGTGTTTTTATTTTTTACTTTTTATTTTTGAAAAAGCATTTTTCTACTTGAATGATCAATGTTTGCCCCCCCCCCCCTTTTTAGCAGTTAAAATGCCACCCCTCTGGCAAGAGCCACTCCTACCAACCCCTTGGTACCGTACTGTCAGATGTAGTATAGGTGGTTTCAAACTTCTGGTTTAGGAGGGAGCAGTGGCGCACACAGGAATTTTACGAGGGGAGGGTCCAAAGTCGAAAGCCTCATTCTGATATTATATATCAATACGCCCTCAAACAAACATATTGACATGATTTTATCAATTCCCGAAAACCAAAAATAGTGAAAAATAGACAGTTGAATAAATAATTACCATTATTTAATGAAATAGATTTGCTTAAATAAATAATCAGAGAGCAAAATAATTTACCATTTTACATTTTTCATAATTACAAAATGGATTCAAGTTCATGAATCTCATTTTAATTGGTAATTACAAAACTATAAACATTATTACAGTGCTGTAATTTATAATCACCATTATGCTTCTCATTGGCAATTCGCTATAGGAAAAATGTACAATATTAAAAAAAAATCTTTTAACATGAGGATTTTATTTTTTCACTTATAATAACTGAATTTATTGTTACTTTTGTTTAAAATTACTCTACGTAAAAAATACATAGAATCGTAATCAATCGGGGGAAAAAGCAGGACCTATGGGAGGGGTCCGGACCCCCTTGTGTGTGCCACTGGGAGGGAGAAACTATCTCATTCTATTTCTCTGTATCTCCGACAGTATCTCTCGGAAAACGAAGGTCCATGCCCAGGGGCGTAGCTAAGGGGGGGTTTTGGGGACAAAACCCCCCCCGAAAAGTTAGTCTCAAAAAAAAAAGAGAAAAAGAAGAGAGAAGAGAAAGAAAAAAAAAGAAGAAAAGGGAAAAATTCCAAGCGATTATACATACATATATATATATATATATATATATATATATATATATATATATATATTATATAAGAAGTAACCCCCCCCGAAAGTCGGGTCTAGCTACGCCACTGTCCATGCCCCCTTATGCCTGAAATAGGGTCCTAGGAAAGATTTACACTTTGTACTTGTTTCAATTTTCCAGTCACAATAGGATCTTACAAGTTTTAAGTTTTTGTTTTACATTTTCAAGTTTGTTTTTCTTTTGTTTCGTAGATCTGCAAATAATGTTTATTGCACATATAGTCTGGTGTTAAAAGGGAAAAAAAAGGCATTGTTATAAATAGGACTGAAAACGGTACCTTGTCTTTAGTTCAAGAGCAGTAATAAATCAATGTGAATTAATGTTATTGATTTTAATGAATGTATGAATAATAGGGGAGTGGGGGCAATTCCGCTCGACCCCATTGGTACACTACTGCAATCTGAATTTAATCGTTCTTCAAATATCCTCCCAGAAATGGAAGTCCGGTGCTTTTCTTCAAAAGTTTCGAAATGTATTTTTAAAAACTTAGTTTGAGAGGAACTTTGGTTATGTTAAGGGTCGGGAGAGGAGAGGTTTGCGGCCATCCCCCGGCAATTTTTGGCAATCGAAAAGTTGTCGATTATCTTCGACCATTTTAGGAGGAGATGTTACGGGGATTCAGAAAATTTTTGAAATTACGGTTAGGAAAATGGAGTTTGATGTTTGTTGGAGAAGAGATGAAAGAACATCTCTAGAAGTTTAATTGAAGCTCCAGAAACATGATTTTAGCCTCTCTTCGATGATGAGAGGAGTTTGCAATGGCTCTCCTTCTGAAAGTTTTCAAAATAGAATTCGAAACTTAAGTCAGTTGTCAGCTGGTTCAAACATCACCAAAATATTTTATCACATGAGCATGTCGTGGTGCGAGTTTCATTGTCGAAACTCACGGGTTAATCGATTATTGGCCATTATATATATAAGGATAATTATTTGGCTGTCTTATGTGAATATTGCAGTTGTGATAGAGATAAGTTTTATGAAATGTGTTGATAATTTGATTCATTCTAATAGGTATGTCAAACAAGAGAGGCAGAGGAAGAAAACCCGAGAAAACGGGGGGAAACGACGGGAAACGCAATCATGACGATATTGACGTAAGTGCATCATTTTTTTTTTGATACTGCATTGAAAATAATTTTTAAAATATATAATTTTCTACCTTATTCCATGGAAAGTCAAAATGACCCAAATGCAGGATGGCGACAGATCAGGGCCACCCGATTCCTCGGATACTCGGGAGTGTACAGTATTTGGGAAATTTTAAGTATTTGTATATAACTTTTTCTCACGAGTGTTATGCTTTGTTTCCTAAATAAAGGTCAAGTTTGAGATTAACACTTGTGAAATTAAACAGTAAATGTTTTCATTGCAATTACCATGAATAACTAAAAAATTTTAACATTGAAACTAAGTTTTAAAGATTAAATAAAAAGTCTTTTGATTCAAATGCTGAATTTTACCTGTAATAACACTCATAAGAGACTCATAATAAGACTCATGAGATAAATGATTGTAACCTCAACCTTACTTAAAACCTTGTTAGCTGAAAAAACATAATGATCCCCTTATGTTTTTTACTTCCTGTTTCAAAATGGTCCACTTAGACCTTTTTTTTTATAATGGGTAAAAGATATGTTTCAGACGTGCCAATTGCTTTGCTTTGAAGATTTAACTCTGCTGGGTTGTTTCTTTTAGGCAAAAGCACTACTTTTAGTCATTGAAATTAATAGAATAAGCAAAAAAAAAAAAAAAAAAAAAAACATGGATAGAGAAAAAACTTTTATTTTCCTAACACTTATCTTTTAATTTTTTTTAAATGCCCAATTTGGAAAATAAGGCGTTTTCATAATGACATTACAAAGGATGTACTTTGGCACATCTATGGTGTACAGAGTTTCCATGTTATGATTATCAATTGCGCTTACGCTTGCTATAAACCGTATCGTTGCCAGTAAACGTGAGTCGAGATGCGAGTTAAATATTGCACTCTGTGCTAATGGCATCAGTGAAGGGCATTTCATCATTCGTGATGTCATGTGCAGAAGAGTAAGCAACAAAATTGCACTGTTTAAAATGATTCTTTTTTCTTTCCACATCAATTACCTTTTCCAGATGGGAAGTGCAGTTTTTTGTTTTAATTGTAATTATTATAAATTTTGCAAATTTAGTAAATATGGCTCTAAATTAACTATATTGTATGAAATTATTCTTACTTCAACAGGCAAAGCTGCTTAGATCCCTCTTTCTGTGTGTGTAGTCACATTTTAGAATGAATTGAAAATTTGCAGTTTTTCTTATATAGACAGTGACTAATATAGTTAAGAAAAGGAATCGTATTATTATTTTACCCTGAAAATGTGCGTTAATGATGGAAACCTTTTCTTTAAGAAAAGCATAGAACAAAATTGCACCATTTCTAAGCGTTATAACGTATTTATAGATCCTAAAAATTCATTGAATAGAGAACTTATCTTAATTTTAAAAGCAAGCCAAATGGATTCATCTGCTGTATGAAATGTATTACGTTTATAAATGTATTGTAATTAATATCTACCAATTTTTGAAAATAAAAAGAAAATTTTAAAAATTCAATTTAAATGAAAAAAAAGTTGTACTTTTTTGTTTAAAAAAAAAAATCACGAACCTTGCTACTAACTTAAATTTGGAAGTCATAGAGCTGCAGGTTTTTCCATTTCAATGATGGCTAACTTTTTTCAGCAAAGGTAAGATGATGTTTATAGATGTGAATTCTTGTAGACATATCATATGATTAGTTTTCAAATTGATCAATGAAATATGAATTGTATCCAAATGACCCCCATCCTCCTATAAATGATTAAAACAGGGTTCGTACGTCTCCTGAAAAACTCCTGAAATTTAATTTTTTCTTCTAAGGGCCTTTCAAACTCCTAAATTTTTGTTTTAACCTCCTGATTTTTCTCCTCTTTCTGAAAATAATTTTCAACAACAATCGCTAATTTTATTTCCATGTCATCTCTGTTTAGGCAGCCATATTGTACAGTGGCGGCTCGTCAATATGGTGGGCAAAAAACAGTGCATAATTAGATTATTTAAAAATGTCTTTTTGTGTTGAGGCCATTTCAACGGCGGCCCACAACTAAAACCAACTGCGAGCAACGATGTGTATGGGCCGGCTCCCTTCGAAAAATATCTCCACCCAATAACAATAGTAGAAGCAGTGGGAGGAATGTGTCTCCTCTCGCGTCGCTTTAGACCATGTTTCACAGGGGTGATTGTATTTCGGTATTTTACCCAATTTCCGATATTTTCATGTCCGAAAATACCGGAATTATGTGTTTTTTTTTGTTATGCTTTTATCTCCCTACCTCCGCAATCTTTTTAAATTATATAATACTCATCAAATATACCTGCAAGAGCCTTAAGATGGATAAATGTCAATATAATTTGTATAACACCAGCTCAAAAGTATTTTTGTAATCCATTAAAAATTTAATCAAATGTACACGCAATATTTTGACTCAGAACTATTTAATACTATGGCAAAGGTGCACTTAAGTAATACTGGCCAAAGATTATCCCCCGTTCTCGCTTTAAAACTTTCAGGTATTTTTTAATGAACTCACAATCACCCCTGGCTTTCAGTGAGACGATGGGCAGAATTTTCGGAGCCCACCCCACGGGGAAAGGAAAAGTTCTCTCTCTTTTGATTTAATCTATTTTTTCCTTTCCTTTAATCTTAAACGGCTGTTACTACAGTGACCTCTCACTTATACGCGACCAAAGGGGACAACGAAATTTTCGCGCACAAGTGAGATTCGCACATAAGTGAAAAATCCCAAAAATAAGCTTAAATATAGTAAGTTATCAACAGTTATAGTAATACTAATAGTACATTACTGATACTAATGAATAAATACGCACATAATTTCCATTTATGCATTGTAATTTAATAAAAATGTAAAATTTGAAGTTGCACGTTTTGTCATTTTTTATATACTGCACAGTATGTAAGCAAATTTCAAAAAACTTAAAAACTGTCTCGTGATCAGTGTCATAAGTCTGTGAGGATACAAAAGATCCTCGATAGGCTATGTCGATGCTTTCCGCCACCACGACTTTTTGGAAGGTCAAACTTTTCGCATGTATCCCGTTCTCCCCCTCTCGATGTCAATCACAAGACTCCAAATCGCACACTTGCGCGAAAAAAAACATGTTCTTAGAAAAAAAAAACATTGGAATAAAGGTGTGTGAAAGCATTCCAAGAGACATCAAGTGAGAAAAACGCGCATAAGTGAAAAAAGCGTATAACAGAGGTCGCATATAAGCAAGAAATCACTGTATCAGGTATTGGGGTTTACAATATTTTGGGTTCCCACTCATTTCATTGCATGGGATGCCCATTTTAATTTGTTTATTTTTCTTCATGGAACCGAGTGCGCATTCTCGAAATTTCTGAACGGAGATTTTATTTTCGAAAAGGCCGTTTGCCGTTTTTTAAGTTTCGGTTTGAATTTAGGTTCGGTTGGTTTTCAGTGTCGGGCTGGTACAATAAGAGTTAAGATTATATTTTTGAATTAAAAGCTGTTCCTAAAAGTCTTCATTGGGTGAGATTTTTTCAATTTTCTTATAAGCTATGATATTTGGTTCAAGTAATAAGTCTTAATCGTGTTGGGCCTATTGTCATGCCTCTTCTACGTTAGAGTATTCTAATGCTGAGCAAATCTAAATTATTACTCAATTAAAAGTAATTTATATTTCTTATGAAAATAATGTATTGGTAATTAAATAAACTGCGTGTTTCTAGAAGAATTAGTCACCAGTTTCATAATTTGATATAAACAAAGCATGTTAAAATGAAAGTTAATGCTGCTGTATGATCCGAGTCATTTGGATTTAGTCACAATCCAATTTTTGCTATCCTGCATGGGAAAAAGAGGGGGGGGGGGTCTTAATGGTCTTCATTGCGTTATTATTTGGCACGCCCACCTTAGTTCTCTTCCTTTTCTGTTTCCCCCCCCCCTTTTTTTTTGTGAAAATTTTATATAATTGTCAGAGGCAACCCGAACTAAAACTTTTGGCAGGAGAGTGGTCGAGTTCTCAATTCACGAAAT